>NW_015636845.1:1769378-1827111 GCF_001515625.1 Sinocyclocheilus rhinocerous
TTTTATAATAATTTTGTATTGTTCTCTGAGGTTCTCTTAAAATGTTACCAAGACTTTTACATTAAAAAAAACATCAATTTAGAAGTAATAGGCTATTTTCAGTCCTGTGTTTGAACGAACACTCATCGCTCTGTTTGAATAGGCGTGGCGGATTGTAGACTCTGCAGTAAACGCCCACTGCTATGATTGGCTAGCAGCATACATTCATTCCTCATAGATGGACGCTGCTGTGATTTAGGTCAAAAACGCATAAATACTCAGTACATATCAAACGATCTGTTTAACAGAAAGCAATAGTGATCACGTAACGAAAACGGTTACTCACACTTGTGTTGCGACATTACTGTCGGATCAAATATAGTTGGCACAGCATTGTCTTTTAGTTTCTATTTTTCTTAAAATCCTGTGTTGAATTGTGCCTTGTTTGTAAATGAATCAGTGGTAAAATGAAGTGAACAAAGGACCAAGTTCTTACTGACGAGGTCTGTAAGAACTTGAAAAAAGTTCATCAAATAAAGTTTATAGTTTGGTTTCTGCATAGACCTGCGTTTGCCGCTCTTGTCATTCACCTACTACAAGTGTGAATCGGTGGGCGGGGCTAAACAGGCAGCGATGTAGAAGCAGGTGTTGATAATCTTCTGTGGAGGCAGTGTTTAGTCACACTAATGACGTAATAAAAGTAGCACATTCCACAATCTGTCATTTTGGCAGATTGGCTTTAATATATGTTTATAGGCTAGACCAGTGGTTCCCAATCCTGGTCCTGCAGAACCCCCAACACTGCACATTTTAGATGTCTCCCTATTCAAACACACCTGATTCAACTCATCAGTTCATTAGTGAAGACTCCAAGACCTCAAATGTGAGTGTCAGATAAGAGAGACGCCAAAAACGTGCAGTGTTGGGGGTTCTCCAGGACCAGGATTGGGAACCACTGGGCTAGACTAACAAGTACGTTTCAGAACTCAAAGCTTTCAGGTTATTTTTTATAGTACAATGACCTCTTATGTCAAAAGATCAAGGCAATTTTGATTTAGCAGTTCATGACTCCATTAAACTCCAATGAATACTGTAAAAATGTTGTTTATTGTAAGTTTATTCATTTAGGATAAATGTTAAATTAAAGTTAACTAATTGAACATTATTATAAGTGGCAAATCATAAGATGGGGTTTTCAAGTTAAACTAACCCTTATTGCCTCCAAAACCTCTGTTCCCTCCATGGCCACCAGTGTTGCGAGCACCACGGTTGCCGAAAGCGTTGCCGCCTCCAGCCATCTGGCGGTAATCCCTGGCCCCAAAGCCACCAGAGAATCTGCAGAAGAAGAGTAGCGTCATGAACCTGGAAAATACATAAACCCACTGGGGACATCTGGAGAGCTTGGATGTTTGCGTACCTCTTGGGGCGTCCACGGTTGGTGCTCTTGTGCTGGTGCTCATAGGCTAGGTTCTCAAGCCAGGAAGGCACCTCCTGTTTGGCCTCCACCAAGATGTCCAGCAGATCTTTAGTGATGTTGCTGTTCTTATCATTATAGAAGGATGTGGCCAGTCCTGAAAATAAATCAATCTCTCAAACACGAGTTCCTGGCAAAAACGAGAAATGAAAGATATTTCCGAAAACAACAGCAAAACTCACCAAGGTTTCCTACACGTCCTGTACGACCGATGCGGTGGACGTATTCCTCAATGTCACTGGGCAAGTCAAAATTGATCACGTGTTTCACGTTGGAGATGTCAAGGCCACGTGCTGCCACCTATCAAGACAAAAACACAATCAGATAAATAAGCTTGAGGAAAGCCACAGGCTTCCAGTGAACTCAAACTCTACTCACAGCGGTGGCAACCATGATAGGGCAGCGCCCAGAGCGGAACTGGTGGAGAGCTTCCTCACGGTCACGCTGAGACCGGTCACCATGGATACTGGTGCAGGCATAGCCTTCGCGGTAGAGGAAGTCCTCAAGAGCATCAGCACCCTTCTTAGTCTCCACAAACACCAGTGTGAGAGAATCCTTGCCTACAAAGACAAGAATAAGTTACTATGGACAAAAGCATCTTGCAAATTAAGAAATGCTTTTGTAAGCTTAATTACAGTGGGTACGGAAAGTATTCAGACCCCCTTAAATTTTTCACTCTTTGTTATATTGCAGCCATTTGCTAAAATCATTTAAGTTAATTTTTTTTCCTCATTAATGTACACACAGCACCCCATATTGACAGAAAAACACAGAATTGTTGACATTGTACATTAATGAGGAAAAAAAATTAACTTAAATGATTTTAGCAAATGGCTGCAATATAACAAAGAGTGAAAAATTTAAGGGGGTCTGAATACTTTCCGTACCCACTGTATGTGCATTCAATGCAATATTAAACACAGCTTGCTTCTTTTCCGTAGTCGAGTTTTGGCATGATGGCATGAAAATGTAGAACACACTGCCATTAATATGTCCCACTACGTGACTTCATTCCCTCCTTTTAAGCTACTAAACAGCAACCTTCTGCTACAGTCTTTGCTTAGATAATGTTGGCATGGTAACACTGACCAACAAGACTTATCTAAAAGCATGGGTGTCTCAGTGCTGTGTTGCTATGGATATACATAAGAGCTTCAAGTCAGTCAGTCACTGTTTCTACATGTTTACTAGCACATCAATAAGTCAGTCTTTATCTCTTTAGTGTCACATTTAAAAATGACTTCAAAAAGAGATTTAAGATGCTTTTAAAAGTATTTTTAAGAAAAATGTTATTCAAAAGCAAATTAAATTATAGAAGTGATAAAAAAAAATCCCATACCACTATTTATTAGGGATGGCAAGATTCACATTTATGCATTGGCAGAAAAAGTAACGATGTGATGCATTGATTTAAAAAAAAAAAAAAAAGTGCGCACCGGACACAAGTTGGCATCTGTACCATGATGTATCGTTTATAACATATTTGCATCGGTAAAAATTTATTCATTTATATATAATTATTAGTAGATGCCAAAAAAAGTGGGCAATCATTTGTGCCCAATATTTTATATGTAGATTGATTTCTCCTCTCTAAACTGTTTCTCAAGTGCATTCTCATCACTGCTGCTATGTAAATATGACATGTCACAAAACTACGGAGACCGAGGTGTTAGAAGGCACAAATTAATTAATGACTTTGTCTGTCTGAAGTCTGAACTAAAGAAAGAAATGCGAACTATCTTTACCATATTGAATTGCATAGCATCGTATTTTTTTTCTCCATTGTATCATATTGCATTGAATCGCATAGTGTTGAATCGAAATCAGATTGCACTGCATTGTAATGGGGTGAATCGCATCTCATCGGTAGCTGCTTCATATCAATCTTTAATGTATTGTATCGTTGGCTATGCATCGAGATGCAGATCGCATCAGCCTCAGTTATGGAGATGCACATCCCTACCATTTATGGTATTAGTTTTAAAATCTAGTGTTACAATACAATAAAATCTATACACCCATATATATCATCACACTGAGTTGACCAAATCTGTTATTCCTGAAACAAGCTATCAAGGACCCGATGACATTGTCAAACATTGGCCCAGGGAAGGTGATTTACCTGTTGCATTAAGCAGGTCAAGAAGGAAGGAGCGCTTGTCATTTTCTTCCACCCAAACCACCTTCTGGGTGATATTCTCTGAGGTGGAGCCCACACGGCCCACAGCCAGGAAGATGTACTCCTCCAGAAAGTCACGGGCCAGAATCTTACAATATAAAGGTACGGATGCAGTTCTTTATTGCGATCAAAATTTTTATTTAAAATTCATAGTGACTCTCACTGGTAAGACTCATGTATGCATACCTGGATCTCTTTTGGGAAGGTGGCACTGAACATCATGGTCTGGCGAGCACCTTTAGGAGGCATGGTGTCCTGCTCCACGATACGTCTGATCTGGGGTTCAAAACCCATATCGAGCATTCTGTCTGCCTCGTCCAACACCAGGTATCTACACAGAATGTATAAATTAATTTTTCTGAACTAAGACATATTTGAGGTCAAAGAAAACCTACAATCTTTCTGCTACTAGATTCACTTACTTGCAGTAGTCTAGGCCAATCTTGCCCCGCTCCATCATGTCTACCAGACGACCCGGTGTGGCCACTAGCAGGTGACAGCCTCTTTCCAAATCACGGATCTGCTGTCCTATATCTGCGCCTCCGTACACCACACACGGGCGCACTCTGGAGCGGTAAGAGAACTGCAGAAGATGACAACAAAATTAGTTGAGGCGAGCTTAATTTAAACCAACTTTTGCTAACCTGTAGCTGGTTTACCAGAAACATACCTTTCTGGCCTCATCATAAATTTGAAGAGCAAGTTCTCTGGTTGGAGCCAGAACCAGAGAGATGGGATACTGCTTACGACGGCCGTACTTCCCATTCTCCTGCTTGAGAAAGACCAAAACAAAATGCTTTCATGACAGAAGCAGAACTTCTTTCCGTCACCAGACTCCATGCACAACTTCTGGCCAACAAAGAAATGTATAGTAACCTGGGTGCTGGCTTGGGTGGCCTGCAGTGCCTCTCCAGGTCCATCAGTGTAGATCTGACTAAGCACAGGAAGCAAGAAGGCTGCAGTCTTCCCCGAGCCTGAGAGAACGAAGCACACACGCGATGAAGCACATTGCTCTTCACTGCTCATACAGCTGCAATTTCATCCTCATGGGACAGCCAAAGCCAGACTTTGCACATTCAACCTAGTCAACAATGTGGTTTATTCTGACAAAGCCCTGCCTGCTGAGACAGGAAGTGGAAGGGGTACATTTTCAAAAGGACCAGTCACTGAACTCTTGGCATGGACTTGGGCTCACAGCTTCTCATTTTACTCAAGTCGATCAGAAAAGCATTTACTTAATCAGCGGGTCAATGTTTACATTATGTAAATGACCCACAACATAGAATGCAGCATCAGCAGTCTAAGCGGTTTCTACTAAATTCAGCTAAAGCTATTAACATTGTCAAACTGTGCAAAAAAAAAATTGATCCTAGTTTTACTTTGTCATCACATAATTGCAAACATAGTTGGTCCAGTTCAACTGGCATGCAATTTTAGACCATTTATCCCCCGGTAGACAGACACAGTGGTCTACTGTCTAATGGCCCACCTGTTTGAGCACAGGCCATCAGGTCCCTCTTGGTCTTGATGATGGGGATTGCATACTTTTGAACAGGAGTAGGCCGTGTGTAGCGGGTCAGAGTGATGTTGCTCATAATGATCTCGCCCATGTCCACATCATGGAACTGAAAGACAAATAGAAACCATCATCCACCGGTTTCTTTAGCAGCCCTCCACCTTATTTGTTTTGCCACTTGATTCAACAAGGCACTGATTATTAGGCTTACACTCTCAATATGCCCAGGACTGTTTGTTCCAGTGGCCTCCACAGGAATGTCATCATACTTCTCAAAGTTAATCCCCGTGTTGCTCCCAGAGAACAGCTCCCTGTCGTTTGGAGGGGGAGACAGAGGATAAAACAATGGCTTAATCACAGAGACAGATGGACTCAGGAGACAGGACACACTTACTGTTCCAGACGCTCATTGGGGGACAGTGGCTTTGACCAGTCCTCTTCATCTCTGGATTCTTCAACCCAACGACTGTTCCCTCCTGTTCCTCCTCCAAAGCCTCCACGCTCATACCTGCTAAGAAACATTTGTTTTTAATAAAATCACTGCAGCACAACACAATAAATACTCAATTTTTACATGATCTATTACTTCTGAGCACACTGCATTAACAGGCTTAATCAATCACCCCATTATTTAGAAAAGTAGTGCATATAACCAACAAACCAAACCATTTTAGGCATCATTTAACATGTCAATTTAGGCACCAGAAGACAGAAAACAGACAAGATAAACCAGCAGAACTTTTCAACCAGTAGAGGAATCTGGATTATTACATATCTGAGCACTTTTTGGTGGCTTTTTGAGCTTAAACACTGAAATACACAAAAATGTCAAAATGCCCATCTTGACGTGTAGCTTCATAAACAGTCTAAAGTGAACATACACAGTTGGGAAGTTGAGAACCTTTTACTTACAATACTTAGGTTAGTATTACATTTTGCCATATTATTAAAATAGGTGGTGAAAATCTGTGAAATTTCAATAGTATCTAAAACAAATGTTACAATACTGCACTCTTCCTCACCTTCCTCTTGAGCCAGCTCCTCTATCATTGAAGAAGGCAGACTTCCCTCTGTCAGAACGCCCACCAAAGCTAGTGTAGGCATCACTGTTTACCACAGAGTTCCAGCCTCCATCTTTGTTCTCATAACTGCCATAACCTGCAATTTCATCATGTTAGACGATTAAAACATGTACAACCTGCAAAACAATCACTCTTCTATAATTTCTAAGACTTTTAAAACTCTCACCTGCATTATGCATTGGCTGGTTGAAGGAACCACCGTTCCTATTTCCACGAAAGCCACCACGTCCACCTCTGTCATTACGAGGAGGTCCACGGCCGAAGCTTGCAGTCCCATTCATATGACCGTCTTGGTACCCATTGACAAAACCATTGCTACGACCGCCGTCCCATCCTGGAGAATCTTTCAAAAAGGGACAGACAGGTAGAGAACGTGAGGATACCGAGGGAATGGCTCTAATTTACAACTTGGCTTAAAGCCAAGACTGGTTTCAGTGATGGTTGAGTGAGTGGCAGATGTGAAAAAGCCAGTAAGCAATTTGCTCCTACGGCAACAAATAGAACAATTCAAGTGAGTTGCAGACCAGACAAACAGGTTCATGGCACTGCTTTAAAAAACAACAACAAACAAACAAAAAAAAAAAACACAGAAAGAACAATGGGCATCTTTGGCCAAAACGGGCACTCCTAGTGTTTACAAAACCATGTGAAAGAAAAACAACCTGTTCAGCCATCCCAGTGACTCACCCAACTATTCCTTTCTGAGAAAAATCCAGTTTAAGGAACAAAGAGCACACACACTCCAAAAATCACATCATGTGATCGTTTATAGAGCAATGTACTTCATCAAACAAGGTCGTGACACACACAAAGAGAAAAATCTTACAAGCACTAGAGCCTATACAGATGAATCACCACTTAAACTGGAGATCATTTTCTGTCCGAAAACCACCGAAAGCAGGCCAAGCCATGCCACGGTCTGATGCTCAAATTTACCAGAGCGATCAGCCCAGCTGATAACACTGGCTGCGTCCTCATTTCCGTCAGTGGCTACACTGCTGTCGGTACGTGCAGGAGAGGCTGCAAGTGACACACACACAGAAATTAGCCTGGACTGCACTCATGCATATGCATACCCACTCTTCATTACTCCAGTGAACAAAAACACAAATAACTTGCATATCCGACTTCCTCAGATGTGGTTATACCACACAACCAAACATTAGCTTTCCAAACTAACTTTAAAAGAACACAATCACTGCTGACCTACTTGCTAATCAGAAAGCTAAGGCATACTGTCAAACATACGATGAGGAATCATCAAATCACAACTATGGCAGGCAGTAAATGCAATAGAAGTCAAAGTAAACAGCAAACAATCCCTCAAGTAAAATAAATATTCACCTACACAGTCTCGCAACAAACTTGAGAAAAAAAAAAAAAACGCATCAGGAGTTGGAATGGTGTCTCTTGGCAAGTATGAAAACAAACAATTGACGTGGCAGCAGTGAAACGTCAAAGCTCAGATCAGTTGATCTTGCTAATTGGAGCGAACAACTTATGTAGTGGTGTAGTTAGAGCTGCTAACATATGCATCACTTAATGTTTAAAAAAAAAAAAAACACACGATTAAGCATTCTATTGACATGTAGCATTAGAACATGTCTCGAGGAAAGTCCACAAACTTCAGCTCAAGGGTCTAGTTAAAATGCAGTGATGTCACAGAGGGCAGACAGCAGAACAGAGGGACGATGCAGAAGTCACATGCATAAAGATATACCACATCTGTCTGGCCAGCCACTAGTGTAGGTGTGATAAAATGAGAGCTCCTGGAATAGATACCTCTGGGAACCTAAGCAGAGGCACAGGGCACTTAAAAGACACCCATTCCTTCACAACGGAGGAGCGTAAGAGCAAATCAGGTCGTTTTGAATAGTTACCGATCCTAAAGTCATTCCATCCAGTTGGATAGTTATGCCTGTGTCTTTGGTTTCCCTCAGGTTGCCAACTCTGAGGATACGGTTTGGGAGAAACTTGAGAAACAGTTTCACATTGTCAGAAGATGGTGAAATACTTAAAAGCATTCAAAGGTGTGTGTGTGTGCGCACACCATTGCATATGCATACAAGCCTCTTTCCTATGTGTTCCCATTTAAAGAGCCAATTAAAAAAAAGAGAAGAAAGGAGCAAGCAACTGCATCTGCCGGATAATCACAGGGAGCAGCCGGACAAAGCCACTAAAGCTTTGTGGACTCAGAAATGGCTCCTTCAGTTTCATAAAGTGTGAGGTTCACTCAACACTCTGAGAACTGACTTTAAACGTCTGGCCACAAAGTACTGGCTCTGAAGCAAAGCACCTTCAGAAGAACCTGACCAAGACTTACAGCTCTGTACTGGTGCCACTGAATAACCGCTCTGTCTACCAGAGGAATAAGCATGTCCTGCTGTGAAAAAACAAACAAAAAAAAAGTCAAAGTGCAGAAAAACTCAACAATTGATCATAAAGCATTGATTTTAAGATAGATCTAGTGATCATTCTTTAGTGATGAAATGGAGTGGCTCATGTCAATTGAAATGGGAAATGATTTATTGGGGGAAAAAAAAAAAGTCTCAAAGAAACTTTTTTTTTTTTAAATAGTCACAATAATCCAGGTTTGTAGTGATACTAGAAAGCCCTGAAAGACAGTTAAGTGTTTTTGTGTCAAGATGTATTTTCACATGACAGTTATTGAATCGTAGACATCCAAGAAAACATTAAAGGCACCCATTCAAAAATACCAGAGGAATAAGCATGTCCTGCTGTGAAAAAACAAACAAAAAAAAAGTCAAAGTGCAGAAAAACTCAACAATTGATCATAAAGCATTGACTTTAAGATAGATCTAGTGATCATTCTTTAGTGATGAAATGGAGTGGCTCATGTCAATTGAAATGGGAAATGATTTATTGGGGGAAAAAAAAAAAGTCTCAAAGAAACTTTTTTTTTTTTAAATAGTCACAATAATCCAGGTTTGTAGTGATACTAGAAAGCCCTGAAAGACAGTTAAGTGTTTTTGTGTCAAGATGTATTTTCACATGACAGTTATTGAATCGTAGACATCCAAGAAAACATTAAAGGCACCCATTCAAAAATTTTTTTTTACAGCAACTCAAAAGGCCAAAACTCATATTTCAAATCCTAAATATTTGCTAAATTTGCAGCCATCTGCAAATTTCCCATTTTATAAAACAATTTCTCATTTTATCCACCGTTTGTAATGTAAACCAGCATAACATACCATTTTGTGATGCGTCTTTGTTTCTCAAATGAGGAGGAATGTAACGCCCTGAAAGAAAATAAACATTCATTTTTATTATAAACTTGCATTTAAAATGTGCACTTTAAACTTCCCCAAAAAAAAAAAAAAAATGCAAATACAAAACAAAATAACTATGTGGAGGATGTTTATGCTTTGCAGGCATTCAATCTGAATGTGGTAAAAGCACTAAATGAGATAAATCACTTACGACCAGAGCCAGCACCCTGTCCATCAGCTGAGTTCAAGTCTAAGACAGCAAGCTGAAAGACAAAGAGCAAAGTGGGCCACAATTAGTACACTACCAGCTACAAATACAGTGTGTAAACAGAAAACAGTACTGAGCCAGAGAGGAATTACAAACCTGTATGACTTTTTCTTCAATAAAACACAAAAGGAGATGTTTAGCCTCAATCACCTTTCCATTTTAGTCCACATCTTTTGTTGTTTTTCATAAAAAGAAAGTAAAACATCTGCCTTACAGCGTTTGTGTTCCATTGAAGAAAGTCAAAAAAAGTTCACAACATTAGGGATGAGTAAACAATGACAGTTGTGACCACTGACAAATCTTAACAAAATTTTAAACTTTATATGTAGGCAATTTCATAACTGTATCCATTTTGAAAGTTTTAAAATGCTTTGTCACGAACACCATCTTTCAGAGGGGTAAAGTATAATTAAACAGATTTGATCACGTGACTGTTTACATCAGCTATGTAAAAAATGTCACATGAAATTAAGACCGTCTTTGTGATCATTTATATTTGACAACTGTATAAAATACAAAAACTCTTTTAGAGCCTTTAAACTAACATTTGGTCACAAATGTAGCTGCTGGCATTAAATTGGTTAATCAAATTTCAAAACGCCTGCCACAAATGTTTGGCAAGCCTTCATTGCCCTAGTCAAGCCTAAAGCCTTTGGACATGAAACCAAGAAACACTTCGAATTGGTCATATGGTGACTCATCTAGAAATTGACAACATTAGGGATGAGTAAACAATGACAGTTGTGACCACTGACAAATCTTAACAAAATTTTAAACTTTATATGTAGGCAATTTCATAACTGTATCCATTTTGAAAGTTTTAAAATGCTTTGTCAGGAACACCATCTTTCAGAGGGGTAAAGTATAATTAAACAGATTTGATCACGTGACTGTTTACATCAGCTATGTAAAAAATGTCACATGAAATTAAGACCGTCTTTGTGGTCATTTATAGTTGACAACTGTATAAAATACAAAAACTCTTTTAGAGCCTTTAAACTAACATTTGATCACAAATGTAGCTGCTGGCATTAAATTGGTTAATCAAATTTCAAAACGCCTGCCACAAATGTTTGGCAAGCCTTCATTGCCCTAGTCAAGCCTAAAGCCTATGATCATTATACCAAGAGACACTTCGACATGGTCATATAGTGAATCATCTAGAAATTGCTTAATAAATAAAACAAATATAAACCATCATCAGTCTGTTACATGTAAAAATTATTCAATCGTATCCATTTTAAAGGTTGCATTGCACAACAGGCCGCAGACTCAAATGTCCGAGAGATTTCGACGTCATGCGTTTTTAAACTGTATTTCTAACAAGACACGAGGAACTGCGGCTGTGTCTCAACACCTACCGAGGTGCTTTCCTTGACAGCATTTTTGAGGCAACGCAACGCTAAGAATGCTGTCTATAAAGGCAGCTCACTAGGTTTTACGACGTTACGCTAGCCTCCGTGTCAAAACCAAGCGATTACAGAGCTCGCGTTTTTAAACATTTTTACAGCCTACCTGCTGGTCTAGACCGTGTGAACCGTCGACGACCACATGACTCATAACTAAAGAGAATACGTGAGGATTACTCCTTTATTTCTGTGAAGCGGTTTTTTGTTGTTGTTGTTGTCTAAAGGATTTCAGCCAAGTCTCCTTTTATAACGACGTCACTTGCTCCTTTTGTAGTCCTGTCCTTCTCCAAGGGCTTTTTGTGTCAAGACCACCGTAAGGAAAAAAAGAAGGAAATGTTTACGTGTAAGTTACCCCCCTTCAGTCCTTGTATTGGCAAAATAAATCCCGAAATGTGAAGTTTCTTTCGCGATGTCTGTGTACTCTGCCCGCTGTGCCGATGGCAGCCCAGTGTGTGTGCTGTGCTGTGCTGTGGTTGTTGGCTTCAGGCTAAATGCCATTGGATCAACGAACGGAGGAAAGACGTCACGGAGACCGGAATATCGCGAGATGTAGCCGTCTCTGGGCACACCGTGTCAAAAAGACGTATTTTTGTAATGTTTTGAGCTTTGATAATCTTCCACTTTGTACACTTTGTACTGAAGAACGTTTCTTCTACTTCTGGTTGGCACTTTGATGTCCTCGTTGATTTTTATTCACTACTGTATCTCTTGAATTTTATATCTTCAATGAACGAAAAGATTACAACACGAGGAACTGCGGCTGTGTCTCAACACCTACCGAGGTGCTTTCCTTGACAGCATTTTTGAGGCAACGCAACGCTAAGAATGCTGTCTATAAAGGCAACTCACTAGGTTTTACGACGTTACGTTAGCCTCCGTGTCAAAACCAAGCGATTACAGAGCTCGCGTTTTTAAACATTTTCACAGCCTACCTGCTGGTCTAGACCGTGTGAACCGTCGACGACCACATGACTCATAACTAAAGAGAATACGTGAGGATTACTCCTTTATTTCTGTGAAGCGGTTTTTTGTTGTTGTTGTTGTCTAAAGGATTTCAGCCAAGTCTCCTTTTATAACGACGTCACTTGCTCCTTTTGTAGTCCTGTCCTTCTCCAAGGGCTTTTTGTGTCAAGACCACCGTAAGGAAAAAAAGAAGGAAATGTTTACGTGTAAGTTACCCCCCTTCAGTCCTTGTATTGGCAAAATAAATCCCGAAATGTGAAGTTTCTTTCGCGATGTCTGTGTACTCTGCCCGCTGTGCCGATGGCAGCCCAGTGTGTGTGCTGTGCTGTGCTGTGGTTGTTGGCTTCAGGCTAAATGCCATTGGATCAACGAACGGAGGAAAGACGTCACGGAGACCGGAATATCGCGAGATGTAGCCGTCTCTGGGCACACCGTGTCAAAAAGACGTATTTTTGTAATGTTTTGAGCTTTGATAATCTTCCACTTTGTACACTTTGTACTGAAGAACGTTTCTTCTACTTCTGGTTGGCACTTTGATGTCCTCGTTGATTTTTATTCACTTATTTATCACGTGTTTATCATCTATTTCAAATGCTTTCTATATATAAAGGTAAATATTTAACTCGTGAACAGGTCATTTTTAAATGATGTAAAATGGTAGAAACACTGTGTATATTTAGGATGCATAAAATGCTATCTATTAAATTAATGAAATGTACAAAATTTGAGAATACAAAATAATGGTAATAAACACAGAATTAAAAGAGAAATGTGATGGAAATGACACTGTGATTGAAATGTTCATGACTTAATAAATGACAAAAAATTTTGCGATGGACACGTAATGGACAAATTACATACACTGAGAGTGTGAGAGCCTTTTGTTGATAACAGAGATACGTTTAATGAAGCACAAAATAGCACAATGTGCAATAACATAATTTTAGACAATAGACAACGATTTAGCTATTTTAGTCCAATGCCTCTAAATATCGCTATATTTTTATGGGTGTTTTTTCAACTTATGGCACATTTAAGTCCCACTTTTCACAAGATTTTCATTGTGAACTTATTTGTTATGCATTTATTATTAATTTCTGAAAATGACACTGAATGAAATGGTAAGACTTCTGTGATGCACATGAACTGTTTGTAATTATTAGTGGACAAATTAGAGTAGTGTGCGTGCGAGAGCCTTCTTTAGGTTAAAAACAGAAAACACCACCAAAATATACAATAGCATGTTTTTAAACTACAGACAACAATTTTATCCATTTTGTCCAATACTGCAAATACAAGCAGTACAAGACCAATACAAGACAGGTGATTGACCCGATGCTGCCTCCTCATGGTTTCTTTTCATACTACCTTGTATACTTATATACAACATATGCTTGTTATTATCATTATCACGATACATACACCACGAAGTAGGTAATACTATATTAAATAACATATTGGGAGCAACTATGCTTGTGTCACCAGTGTAAGATAAAACGCTCGTTGCTTTAATTTCAGATGGTTCCCATGTTCAGCCTCTAGGGGGCGGACCGCAGACTGAACACACATCCGGGTACTTGACCCCCCTATCCCCCGCTCATTTCTCCGGAAGAAAATCCCCACTGTTCCCTTTTACTTCCTCTTTCCGTCAACGGAGTTTAGGTATGAGAAACAATCTTCTGTCTCACTGTTCAATCTGATTACAATCACCGTTTAAAGTTCACCATCCACGTATACAGCAAGCCGTATAATGTAAACATAATACTTAAGGACATATCTTTGCTCTTTTGGGTCTCTCAATATTGAAACTGAAGGTGATATTTATGATAGTAGTGATGGTGTTTCCGCGGTCATGTGGCCTAGAGAGCCGGTGACTCGGCGGAGTCTATTTCAACTAAACGAGCTTAATACATTTGTTAACCAGTGAATAATTATGCGTTGTTTTTAATCGTGCGTGGGTTCGTTAGTGTGGGTTACTGTTTTCCGCAAGCTATTCGTACGTCATTTATGAATTCATTATAGTGGCTGTCTGTGTTAAACGAATATTTATCTTAAAATTGAAATTGTTATTCCCAATTTCAATGTCTTTATTCCTTCTGTTGAGCAAAACAAGCAGATGTTAAGCAGACTGACGGCTAATATATGCATTTTCATTGCTGCCTCTGTAATGTGAGTGGTGACCATGTGAGTTGTAATGCAGAATGAAATACTGCCTCTATGTAAATATAGCATTAAAATGTCTTATTAAATGTGTTATTGCTTATTTCTACAGGCCGCAATGGGACGTGTGATCAGGGGACAGAGAAAAGGTGCGGGCTCCGTCTTCAAAGCCCATGTCAAGCACAGAAAAGGTGCTGCTAAACTCCGTCATATTGACTTCGCTGAACGCCATGGCTACATCAAGGGGATTGTGAAGGTAACATTGTGAAAAATGAAATCTTGAAAAGATCACTTGTCATCTGAAGAGGGAAGTTACAAAGAAAAATTCTGCTTTTTCCTCTAGGACATCATTCACGACCCTGGCCGAGGAGCTCCCCTGGCTAAGGTGATGTTCCGTGACCCATACCGCTTCAAGAAGAGGACAGAACTGTTCATTGCAGCTGAAGGCATCCACACTGGGCAGTTCATCTACTGTGGCAAGAAAGGTAAGGCATTTTAAGTTGAGAATTGGTCAAACAAACATCCGGTCTTATGTGCACATACTGATCAAAGTGATTGGACTGTTATAGCCCAGCTGAACATTGGCAATGTGCTCCCCGTTGGCACCATGCCTGAGGGTACCATTGTCTGCTGTCTGGAGGAGAAGCCCGGAGATAGAGGCAAACTCGCTCGTGCATCCGGAAACTACGCCACAGTCATCTCCCATAACCCGGAGACCAAGAAATCCAGAGTCAAGCTTCCATCTGGATCCAAAAAGGTCATCTCTTCTGCAAACAGAGCTGTCGTTGGTAAGCAAACATGGTTTTAGTTAATATCAAGAATTATCGTCCCTGTTTTGATTTCAGCAAATCAGTTCGAGCAAACGCACACAACCTGATTAATATTCATGAATCCAGTAGCTCATTAATCCTTAGTGCGTTTTTATTTTAAACTACAGACAACAATTTTATCCATTTTGTCCAATACTGCAAATACAAGCAGTACAAGACCAATACAAGACAGGTGATTGACCCGATGCTGCCTCCTCATGGTTTCTTTTCATACTACCTTGTATACTTATATACAACATATGCTTGTTATTATCATTATCACGATACATACACCACGAAGTAGGTAATACTATATTAAATAACATATTGGGAGCAACTATGCTTGTGTCACCAGTGTAAGATAAAACGCTCGTTGCTTTAATTTCAGATGGTTCCCATGTTCAGCCTCTAGGGGGCGGACCGCAGACTGAACACACATCCGGGTACTTGACCCCCCTATCCCCCGCTCATTTCTCCGGAAGAAAATCCCCACTGTTCCCTTTTACTTCCTCTTTCCGTCAACGGAGTTTAGGTATGAGAAACAATCTTCTGTCTCACTGTTCAATCTGATTACAATCACCGTTTAAAGTTCACCATCCACGTATACAGCAAGCCGTATAATGTAAACATAATACTTAAGGACATATCTTTGCTCTTTTGGGTCTCTCAATATTGAAACTGAAGGTGATATTTATGATAGTAGTGATGGTGTTTCCGCGGTCATGTGGCCTAGAGAGCCGGTGACTCGGCGGAGTCTATTTCAACTAAACGAGCTTAATACATTTGTTAACCAGTGAATAATTATGCGTTGTTTTTAATCGTGCGTGGGTTCGTTAGTGTGGGTTACTGTTTTCCGCAAGCTATTCGTACGTCATTTATGAATTCATTATAGTGGCTGTCTGTGTTAAACGAATATTTATCTTAAAATTGAAATTGTTATTCCCAATTTCAATGTCTTTATTCCTTCTGTTGAGCAAAACAAGCAGATGTTAAGCAGACTGACGGCTAATATATGCATTTTCATTGCTGCCTCTGTAATGTGAGTGGTGACCATGTGAGTTGTAATGCAGAATGAAATACTGCCTCTATGTAAATATAGCATTAAAATGTCTTATTAAATGTGTTATTGCTTATTTCTACAGGCCGCAATGGGACGTGTGATCAGGGGACAGAGAAAAGGTGCGGGCTCCGTCTTCAAAGCCCATGTCAAGCACAGAAAAGGTGCTGCTAAACTCCGTCATATTGACTTCGCTGAACGCCATGGCTACATCAAGGGGATTGTGAAGGTAACATTGTGAAAAATGAAATCTTGAAAAGATCACTTGTCATCTGAAGAGGGAAGTTACAAAGAAAAATTCTGCTTTTTCCTCTAGGACATCATTCACGACCCTGGCCGAGGAGCTCCCCTGGCTAAGGTGATGTTCCGTGACCCATACCGCTTCAAGAAGAGGACAGAACTGTTCATTGCAGCTGAAGGCATCCACACTGGGCAGTTCATCTACTGTGGCAAGAAAGGTAAGGCATTTTAAGTTGAGAATTGGTCAAACAAACATCCGGTCTTATGTGCACATACTGATCAAAGTGATTGGACTGTTATAGCCCAGCTGAACATTGGCAATGTGCTCCCCGTTGGCACCATGCCTGAGGGTACCATTGTCTGCTGTCTGGAGGAGAAGCCCGGAGATAGAGGCAAACTCGCTCGTGCATCCGGAAACTACGCCACAGTCATCTCCCATAACCCGGAGACCAAGAAATCCAGAGTCAAGCTTCCATCTGGATCCAAAAAGGTCATCTCTTCTGCAAACAGAGCTGTTGTTGGTAAGCAAACATGAAGGTTTTTGGTTAATAACCTATTGTGTTTCTTGCATTGCATGGTTATAAATCAGATTTGATTGATTTTAATTTTGTAAAATCCTTGGGCTTTTTTTCTTATCTTTCATAAAAAAAAAACAATTTTCTTTGTGGTGCTTGCTGTTGAGTCTCTCCATTGAAATATTCTGTGATCATAGGGATCTATAATTTGAGAATATCATTTGTGGATGTGTTCTCTAGCACAGGGTTTCTCAAATTTTAAGGGGTTTGTAACTTGAAGAGCTAATGAAAAATTTTACATTTAATTTTTTAAATTATTAAAAACATCTGAAAGTGAAATGACAGATGTTAAAATATGAACCACCTAAATCTCAAGTGGTGCTTTAAAATGTCAGGTTCAACTCTCAAAGTTTGTGAATCCCTGCTATAGCAAATGATTAGGGGTATTGGTGTATTCAATTTTGAATCTCCAAGTCTTAAATATAAACTGAAGTCTATTGCCTCTTATTAAAGGTGTTGTTGCTGGTGGTGGTCGTATTGACAAACCCATCCTGAAGGCAGGACGTGCATACCACAAGTACAAGGCCAAGAGGAACTGCTGGCCTCGTGTCCGTGGTGTGGCTATGAACGTAAGCAAACATAATTTGTATTTCTTTGTGATTCCAGGTAATTTCAGATTCTGATTTGTTGCCTAAATGCTGGTTTTAAATCTGACCCATGCTGTTTGTTCTCCAGCCTGTTGAGCATCCCTTCGGTGGTGGTAACCATCAGCATATTGGCAAGCCCTCAACAATCAGGAGGGACGCACCTGCTGGACGCAAGGTCGGTCTCATCGCTGCCCGTCGTACTGGCAGACTGCGTGGAACAAAGACCGTCCAGGACAAGGAAAACTAATGTGCATCTTCATAATAAAATGTGTCCCAACAAATTTCATTTGCCTCTTGAGGTCTTTTTCAGTTATTGTCAATTACTGTTTTCATAGGAACACTGCACAACATCAAAAGCATAAAAACAAACACTACGTTTAATCAAATTACCAAAAGAAAAGAAAAAATGTATTAGAATGGCACATAGTGCCTGCTTTTAATTTTACATTTGTAATAGGTGAATTTTTAGAAGTTACAAGGGTTCCGTCATAAAGAGTTTCTACTGTCAGGAAAAATTTAATTTTAAAGTGGTATACAGTCCTGAAAAGGTCTTTTTAAAATATTAAATAATTTTAAAGTATAGTAAAAGATATTAATATTAAAGTATCAAATTATTCATCTTGTACTCTGATCAGCTGGAAACTCACACAAAAATATAGAACTTTTGAAATCATTCCGGTCTGTAATGAGTGACAAAAATGTGTGGGAACATTAAAACAAGGGTATGGAAAGTTACAGAATCACCCATTGGTCTTGTAGACAACAAATCTTAGATACAGAATATATAACTAGTAATGACAAGAACTTTGATTTATAAAAATACATCGTTAACTACCTTCTGTGAGTCATATCCATGTCTGGGCGGCAAGACAAATTTCTAGTGTTTTTTTCAAGCAGTCCACAGTTGGGCTCAGTCTTCCCAGACTCGCTTGATTCCCTGCTGAAAAACAGTTCTTACCCTGCACATATTAAGAATGGCCTTATGGGTGTTATGTTAAGCCTGGCAGGTGAACTCTGCAACCTACCCAACAGGAAGAACAATTTAAGTGTTCTCAGGAATCTGTTGAAGTATTTGCCTTGGACTATTTGTACTATAGTGTTTACAAGATTATCTGGATGTTAACATGATTTTGTGTGCAAACATTGGGTTTAAACATAAATGTGATTAGATATTAAATTCCAAGAGATATACAGGTTTATAAGGCAAAAATAATTTCCCATAATTCAACTTAGTATTCCCAGAATTGTTGTATTCTAAGGAAAATGTGTTCATGTAGGTTTAATGGATTTTATTTGTTGCGGTGCGTCTTTTCTAATCAGAGACTGCTTAAAAAGAAGTTTATGGTTTTGGAATAGCAGTCCAAACTGGTTTAAAACAAGTTCAAGTGAATTCTTTTCAACTACAAGACCAACACTAACAGGTTTATAAGCATGTTATTGACATTCCATAAAAAGACTTGAAATATGTGCCCTGGACCACAAAAGCAGTCATAAGCAGCATGGGCATAGTTGTAGCAATAGCTTTCCTTACAATACATTATATGGGTCAAAATTATAGATTTTTCTTTTATGCCAAAAATCATTAGGATTTTAAGATCATGTTCCATGAAGATATTTTGTAAATTTCCTACCGTCAGTATATTAAAGGGGTCATATGATGCTTTTTTAAAGATCATTATTTTGTGTATTTGGTGTAACAGAATATGTTGACATGCTTTAATGTTAAAAAAAAAAAACATTATTTTTCAAATACTGTACATTATAATGTACTTGAAATGCCCCGCCTCTCAAACGCATAGTTTTCTACAAAGTCCCTCCTTCCGACAAGCACAGCCTGCTCTGATTGGCCAGCTGACCCAGTGCATTCTGATTGGCCGAACACCACAAGCACTCGTCGGAAATGTAACGCCCCTTACCATAATCGCGAGCTTCAGCTTTCAAAGTAAATGTAAAGACAGTAAATAATGTCATTAGTTTTACCATCAGCTCAAGCCCAAAAGGGGAACAGTCTCGTGACAGACACAGTGATGATGCAGTACACAAGCCGCGGTTGCAGTACACAAGCCACGGTTAAGACAGCTGACTCCACTGTGATGTGACCCTGTCTCTCTCTCGCTCTCACACACACACACGATGCACAAAACTCCGCATTTGAACAGTCAATAGCAAATACTTAAACTAATAACAAAACAGTAGCTGATACAGAAGCGCCAGATTGTCATAGCAAAGTCAGCTTCAGGGATCTTATCTATGCACAATCAGCTTGTAACACTCCAAAGAGAAAGGAAAACTTGAAATCGCATCATATGACCCCTTTAAAACTTAATTTTTGATTAGTATGCATTGCCAAGGACTTTTAGACAGCTTTAAAGGCAATTTTCTCAATATTTAGATTTTGTTTGCATTCTCAGATTCTAGATACTCAAATAGTTGTTTCTCAGCCAAATATTGTCCTATCCTAACAAACCATACATCAATGGAAAGCATATTTATTCAGCTTTCAGATAATGTATAAATCTCAATTTAGAAAAAAATGACCCTTATGACTTGTTTTGTGGTCTAGGGTCACAAAAAAGAAAAAGTGTTGACTGTCAATATTCTATGGACTATAATATAGGCAATTTAAAATCTAATACCTAACCCACCAACACACATGGTTGCAATTACATTGTTCATTTTTGTGCCAATAGAGCTGTGCACTCTACAGTAATTATAATGTACTTGAGACGATCAATACAAAACATCTCACAGCTTTGAATCTTCACAATAACAGAGACATTTTCCCGATTTCTTTTCTTTATTCTTGAAGGGCGCAATGCTTTTCTCTAATATTTCTGTGCACAAAAACCTCACAAAGTGAAAGTCAACATTGTGACTGGCTTCAGAATTCAATGTCACACCATGGCCAAAACAAAAGTCGGCAAAAAACAGGGCGAAGAACTCTGTACAGTCAGTCTTTAAAAATAACACAAGGACAAAAATGTTCCTCTTAAATCAAATTCTATTTTTCTTTTAGTGAAATACAACAAAATAAATTCTATAAAATAAAACAGCAAAATATTTAAATATATGATGGGCAGAATATTTTCATTTGCAGGAGTATTTGGTATTTTTTTCCCAACAAAATCCAAGAAAAAAAAAAAAAAAAAGCATTCAAGTTACCAATTAAATACATACAGTATCTACTGATGTTTACTCCTTTAATCCAAGAGACTTTACTAACTGAAGTTGCAACATGACTAACCAGCAGTTATTTTATTGTACAACCCTGCTTTTACGTTCACTCTCCTTAAATGAAGAATCCCCAAACCAAGGCTCTTCTCGAGTACACGAATGCAAACAGGGATCATGAAGTCAGGCGACCCACTAAATTGCCAGGAGGTCATTTGTCTGACACAAACGTCGAGACAAATAAGCAAAACGAGTTCTGTCCACTAATGTTCCAGTCATCCTGGCATAAACGGTTGCATATTTTCTTTCTAAAATTCCTATCATCAAAACCTAAGCATTTATCCCACCAAAAAAAAAAAAGCGACAGCCAAATATTTATGAGGAAACGTGTGCAATTGTAAAGCCACTTCTTACATTGCTTCGAAAACGTCAAATCTAGAAGAGCATATGAAGGGGACCAAAAGAAAACAAAGGGCTCTTCCAAATCGGCGTGGAGAAAAAAAATAAATTCGCAGAATCGCCCTTTGGCTATACTAGTTTGATGTGAAGCCATGCTAAGATGTTAGAGCGTGTCAACTGGAGCTTTCAAATTATTGAATCATTACCAGGAAAAGAAAAAAAAAAAGAAAAAGGCAATAGGAATTTCCAGAATAAAGTTGCATCATCACCCCATTCACATCAACTAAACGTCAAGATCATAACCCAACCATCCCATCGTTCACAAACTATGGCCAACTCTTGCTCACGAGGTGCCATAGCCGGTTAAGCTTCGACATGAATATAATGTATGATCAAAAGCAGAATGACCCAAACGGCCCAAACCTTACTACTGAGCATGGGATAAAACAGGGATTTTTTTTTGTCTTTTACCGTTGTATTTGCCTCTTTTTTTTTTTTTTTTCTATTTTCATAAATCTGCAGTCTCCCAACAGCATCACACACGCTGTTGCTTTTGAACAGTCAAAACATTAACGTAGTATGTACACCTCTGTCATGAGACAAGTGCGACAGGCCCATTTTATTATTACAAACAATATGCACAGTCCACTGCAAGTTACACTTTTGACAGTTAATACTGCAGAGCAGACAGTGAAGAGACTCTCCACTCCAGGGTTAGAAATTGAGGGAAGCTGAATGTTCTGGTTACACGGGCTCTGGAGTAGAGCAGCATGGTGGGGCCTGGCCTTGCTCTGGATTAGAGTATCTCGCTGGAGAACTCAGATGGAGGACAGTGTGACAACATATTGTTAGTCTTTAGTCTGGCTGGGCGGCACCTCCTCAGGGGGCTCCCAGTTCTCTTGTGCTCGTGGGCCTGGATGCTGAGGGTTGTTGACGTGCTGTGCAGCGGGGCCAGTGTACGGCTGCGTATGCGGTAGGTTATTCTGCTCAAAAGATGCAAGAACAAATCAAATTACTATATGACAATCAGAAGAATTTATATTTATGGTTTACTCCGACTTGGAGATGCCATTATATAATGACTGACGTGCATTTAAAAGGTGACTCGTGCAAAATATTCAGAGCAATTAAAAATAAAATAAATATAAACTATTTACACATTCAACGATCAAAAAGCACAAACACTCTCTAACTGGGGTAAACATGAAAGCCATTAGTCAGTGAAAACCAAGTAAAATGCAAACGAATCCAAACAATGCATGCTCAAGCTTTCATTCTTGAAAAATACTTTATTCAGCAAAGATGCATTCAATTGATCAAAAGTTAAATCGTAGTTACTTTAAATTATAATATTTGTGCCGTATTTGATCAAATAAATGCAGCCTTGAGTATGAGACTTTTTCCAAAAGCATCTAATGGACCAAAATCTTTAGCCATCTAATACTAAACTCCCAACAACAAACTTTTTCAAATCTGCAAGGTCCCAGTACAACCACTACATTGGTTTGCAGTGAAGTAAGTTTATTCAAGTCTTTGGAATGGTCTTTTCACAAATACAGGATATGGTTTAAGAGAGGTCTAAGAGTAGCATGAGGTTTGTGTGACTGAAGCTCAGTACCTGTTGAAACTTTGTGCCTGGAGAGTGAGGGTACAGAGCAGTGTCCTCTGGAGGAGAAGTGTCCTGCTCATCAAGGGCCTCCTGCTCATCAGGCTCCTAAAACAACCATCACAAATGAAGTTGAGCAGTGGATATACAATATATCTACATACAATAGAATGAAATATAAAACTGTTTGCGTCATACTAAACAGGGTTATTTGTGAATAATGTCCTCTATAAAGAGTCCCTTACGATATAAAACATGCAAATTCAATAAAATGGGAAAGTTCAAGGCTTTATTGGTTTGACGAACAAGGCAAATTGTTAGGGGGACTTAGTGAAATCCAATGACAGATGAGGGAACACTATAAATGGACAACACAAACCAAACACTCTTATACTTTAATTTGATTAAATAGTTTTTTGAACTTAAGGAAGCTTCTGATGACTGACAGGAATTTGCCCATGGATGAACTGATTAGACAGTGGCGTGACTATAACACTAAACACATTCTCCTGTGTTCTTCCTCAGAGAAAGTTAATCATCAGAATAGAATATAAAACTAACACCACATCCAAATTTGCACAGTCACACAAAAGCTTCTTAGAAGTGCAGGTTGTTTTCAGATCAGATGACCAGAACATCTTACATTCCCAAAATAAAATCAGACTCAAAACAAAAGAGAAAGAAAAACACCACCAGACACAAAAATTACCTCCAACTCAGTGCACTATAGCCAAGGCTTAGAGTTTTCGATCACTTAGCTACCACATTAAGACTTGTAGTTGCGTAGAAAAACAGTTTGGACACATTGAGATGAGGACGAAATAACAGTTGATTTTGAGGGAGGTGGAAGATGGGTCTCTGTCTACATCACGCCCTGTGAACACCAAAAAGTTACGCATATGGCACCAGTGTGGCCGGGCCATACGAGTCTTACGGTGTGCTGTTGTTGGCCTGTCACTTCCCCTGGCAAAAGTTGCTGTGTCGAGGACGGGTTCCGGCCAGCGTCCTCTTCAGATGCCACCTCGTGCTTCGTTAAGTGACACTATTTTGAAACGGCAGTTAATATTGCACACGGTTTCAACAAATTATGCATCTATGGCTGCATACATTTAACATTTGTGGCAATTTGCTACTCATTAAACTAGATAAAGAAAGTGCCTTATTTCTGCAAATCAATAAAATGGCTTTAAAAAACACATCTATGGCATGAAATCAAGTGTAAATGTAATGAAACTTAAATTTATGCAAATATCAACATTTGTAACTGCTTTGCATTATAAAAATGAAAACCTGGAAATAAGTCAAACTCAAAGCCCTATCTATAGTTAAACGTGGCTATTTAACAAAACATTTCTAGATTAGAAAAGATTTCCTTTTAAAACCTCTTAAAAATTGCTTTCCAAAGGTTAAACGTTTGATATGTGCCTGCCCATCATTATACAGTCATAGTGTGAGATTTCAGTGCCGATTTAAAAAAAAAAAAAGTTTGAATAAAGTGTTTCTCTACATTACACCAGTATTTACTGAAAGGGGTTCTTAAGGCAACCATGCAGAAATTTAAATACAAATGTAATTATTAAAAAGTCTCAACTAATGGGCAGAAGCACACATGCATGATTAGACTTTAAACTAAACATACTGGCACTAATGTTGCAGACAATGAGGGGTGGCAGGAGCCATCACTTACCTCTTCTGGACACAACTCACAGGCCTTGGCTAAAGTCATACGGGCACTGTGGGAGCGCTCCAGGAAGTATCCATTAGAAGTCTCATTGCTCTGGACAGGAGGGGACCAGTTGTTATACGTGTACTGGGTATTGCCAGTGTATGGTCTCCGTTCCAGCTCGTCACCAAGCCACTCCACTGCCCAGGTCCACTTCCTTTTTAAATCTCCATTACTCTGGAAAAAGGTAAACCATAATCAGTTTTTACATGCATTAAAAAAAAAAAAACCAAACCCATTCCCATGCAGTCTTTCATTATCAAGCTCACCTGGAGAATTTGGTAGGCCACTGAACAGTTGCTGAAAAGAGCCACCATGCATTTGATACACTGATAAGCTCTCTTTTGGTAGTGATTTTTGGAACGCTGAATGGTGTCAAAAAGCCCATCACGGTCATCAGGGATTCCCTTCAGCACATTGTGGATCCTAACAAACAAAGGAAAAGAGCAGAGCAGGACATGATTACGCATTCAGGAATTTAAGTAATCTAAAAAAAAAAAAATAAAAATAAAAAAAAGAGGTCAAGGTGCCTAAAGATTAAGGACTTCACTCCAGGAACTAAATTGTAGTACTCAATTGCCATTGTGATATTAAGTGTTTCAGGTTGTTCTGGGGCTTTTTCTTCATACGTTATTTCACAGAGACATTTGCTAAACATGAAAAGATAGACTGACCTGTGAGTCTGCCATGAATCCTCAATAAACAAGATTTGAAGGAGCAAGTCCAGGTAAGGCCTTAACTCATACGTGTATGAATATGCCACCTATGCAAAAACAACAATGTTAAGACAACCAGGAAAAATATACATAAACATGGCTAGACAATACAGCGAAAATTAATTTTTATACATTTAACATCGACATAAGTTAACAGACCGTTTACACAGATTCACAGACCTTCCAAACTCCAATAACATTATGCTACTTCAGTTTAAACCAGATGCTATTAAAATACTTGTCTAAATTCTCCATCACAATTTGCAAGAGCGGGAGACAGCAGGAAACAAGTTTAGTCCAATGATAGTCTTTAATGATATTGATCAATGATATTGCAATATTCACAATGCTGCTCAAGTTGAAAATCGTCAACATCTTTTCAAAGAGGAATGCTGGTAATCCCTCTCACCTGCCACAGTAGTTCACTCAGCACAGTGGAGGAAAACTGAGGGTTTTCCCAACAGCAGAATCTCAGCAGTTTGATAGTGTCCTCTGAGTTACTGCAGTCCTCGATAATCTTCTTCACATAACTGGTGCGCACAAACAGGATGTCCACCACCAGCTGCTGCAGAGGCATGATGGGAGCGGTGATGTTGGGGTCACCATATGGGTTTGGCAGGGGAGGGTTTCCTAAAAAATGTCAACATGTGGAAATGTCAGCTCATATCCTGGCTTGTGGTCTGGAAAAGTGTTCGTTTGCAAAGCAAATCTTTAAATTAGTGTCAACAGATCAAACTACTAAAACATTGTACTGGCTTGACAAAAAAATAAAGTGCATCTCTGCTTGTTTTTCTGCAAATGCCCTCAGCTCCAAGCAATGCCAACCTGGCACTCATGCCTGGAGATGGCTTTGTGTCAGTCAGTAAGTCCTGAGCAAGGATGAGCATCTTCATTGGGCAATGGGGACCAAAACTACATGTGAAAACCTACAGACCATTTCGTTATCAGAATGCACACATTTTGCAGCAATGTATAAAATTCTCACCATTGATTGAGGACTGCATACGTGGTGTCACATCACAGCAGCGAACCAGCTGCGAGACGACAGTATAGAGCTTTCCGAGCTCAGCATACTGGTACTTAATGGGAGGGCCGGACCCCTCATCCAGAGCCACAAGCATGAAGGTAGCTGGTACCCCAAGCTTCAACAGCTGCGTCTTCTCTGCCAAGCCTGAGAGAAAGAAATGGAGTGAGACAGGACAGCACTATAGCATGCAAGCCCATATGAATGCAGGCCTTAAGGGTGGCGAGTGGTCCTTACCAAGGTTGGCATACATGACGAAAAGGTTGAAGTACTGCTGCAGGTGACGGCCGTGCTCAGACACTTCCCTTCTCAGGAGATTAAGTACGGCACGGAACAAGTGCTCACTTAAACTCAAATTATCACAGCTCTGAGACAAAAGGACAAAAAATGTAAAATGTGTAAGAACCTTGTGGAGTGAGTTCCAAATTTTAGACATTCCCTGATTTCCCATCAATGAAGGAAGCCTAGATTGACTAGACGTACCTGACTTGAAGGTCCAGGTGAAGCAATGGGTGAAGGGCAGGGTCCATCTTGCAGGGAGAAATGTGCAATGAATACAATGAGTTTGGAGAAGGCTCCTCGAACCTCTGCACTGGGACACTCAAGCAGGTACTCAGAGAAGCGGTTCGGATATGCAAAGAGGACGTTGTGTGCAAACCAGTAACGCACATTCTTACTGTGCCGTAGCAAGATGCACAGAGCATCATACCTGAAATAAAAGAAAAGAGGAACAACTAATTGTAGATAAGAGGAATCAACTAACTGTTGAAGAACACAGGCAAGCATATGCCTGAAACTCAGAAATCACATGCTCACCAATCACTAGCAGGGCCACGGACAATTTTCTTGGTGTGGAATCCAGTACTGAAGAGAAATCTAGCAGCGAGCTGTATACTAATCATAGCCATTTCTTCTGCTTCAGGCAAAAGATGGTCTTGACCTAAAAGCCACAGAAAAAAAAAAATCGTTAATGCTACAATGACTTTCATCATCCCCTGGTATACATTATTCTGCAGAAGCAACAACAGGAGTATGTGTAATGAGGAAAAAGGAAACCCATTTCCCAAACACACACACACACACACACATTTAGATGCTAATGGTGAAGCTAAAAGCGCAATCTCATCCGTGGGAAATGAGAAAGTTGCTACAATTTTTTTATGGATACAGAGCGGTTTAACTCACTTGCAACTATTTAAGTTTTTACATTTTCTGAATGAATGTTAGTGAAGTTTTCGGTATATGCACAATGCACACAGAGAATATCATGAGTGAAAAAAAAATAATAATAAATACAAATTATATATTTGCTTATATTAAGAGCTTATATTAAGGCTCATAAGTGCATAGTTTCAGGAAAGTATTACAAAGCAGTTTCCACAAAAATATGCATCACAACTGTTCAACTGCCAACATAAATGTGCGCGCAATAAATGTTTTCTAAAGGGTCATGCGAAACTCAAAACTGAAGTAATGGCTGCTCAAATACCGGCTATGCCATTACAGGAATAAATTACATTAAAAAAAAAAAAAATTTACATAGAAAAGTTCTTTTAAATTGTAAGATTTCACAATATTCCTTTTTTAATAAATCAAATGAATGCTTGGTAAGGTCTTGGTAAACACTTTCAAAAAAAAAATTTGCCAACTTGCGAAACTTTCAACCCTACTTTAACTTTTCTCAAATGTTAGAAATATAATTTAATATAATTTAAAATAATTTAATCTTAAAATATTAACAATTTATTTTTAATATCAGGACAATATCAGGAATTCCCTCAAGATACAAAACAGTCAAATTCTGAATGGATTCAAAATGAACGGCACGTTGCAGCCCTGCTCCCATCTACAACAGGGGAGAATAGAGCAAGGTCAATGGCTGGATTTACCTGGAGGGGAGTTCAAGTAGACACCATTACAGGTCAGCAGTTTCCTGATGAACTGGAAGTACTCCAAGCTGTACTGCATACGGTTGTGCATAAACTGCACATTTTGTTTGCGCACGCCACGTTCGATAGCAGAGGGCATCTTCACCTGGTGAGGTCTGCTGGTCACTGTGAGCTCAGTGATATATTTAACCAGCTCGCTGTCCTTGTCTAACGGGTCCATACGCTCATAAAAGAGGATGTAGGCATTCCACCAGCGCTTCTGTCGCCTGTAGGACATGCGTTTCATCATGTGGTCGAAGACCTCACCCATGTACTCTCCACCAAAGCACTGGTTCTTCATCTCCTCGTCGTCGTCCATCTTGCACTCAGTGACGTCTCCATCATCAAACTTATACCAACGGTTCCTTTCTCCCTCACCACCACCGCCGTTCCTCTGAATGATGTAGGAGTAATAATGACCTCCACTAGCCTGGCCTGAGTGGACCAGCACTCCCACCAAACGATAACGAGAGCTGCAGGGGGGTTCCGGCTCTGAAGGCTCATTCTGCTGGACCACCTGCTGCTAAGGACAGTTTCAAAACTTCAGCTATATAAAATATTCCCAAATGGCATTTATTTCAATTAGACAATTTGAAGACCAAAGAAAGACCATGTTGGTGTAATACCTGGTTCTCTGGGTGCACATCAGACCCCTCTAGCTTGGCTACTCCAGCTACTGTATAGGGCTCCATGTCTAACTCCCGTGGGAACTCAAAGTAATCATTGAACTTGATGGCACACTCTCGTTCCCAGTCATAATCGAAGCGTTTCAGCTGAATGGCCAGCACCGGAGGGAGCTTCTTAATGAGTAAACGCTTCACTGTGTCCACCTGTCATGTAGACACCCCCTTGAGCTTAATAGTGTTCTCTTAAACAACAACAAAAGACATCCTTAAGATAAAGACAGAACACACACCTTCTTGTTGCATTTTTCACAGTGGTAGGCATTTGCACCCTCCAGCAAGTCTCCTTTCACATACTGCTCCATAGAATCGAGGAGATTTTGATGGTTTCTGATATCTACATTCAGCGTCGTAAACGATTCCTCACATTCATATCTGAAAAGACAGTATGGAGTGTTACACTGACAAAAAGATCTACCAAGGCAAAAAAAACCATTAGATTTCCAATGTACCTGTGAGGACAGCCCTGACATATTTTCTGGTCAGCAAAAGAGCCACCCAGCACTTTGCTCAGCATGGCAGGGTGACCCAATGCTTTCAAAGCCTCATCTAAACTGTCTACCAGCGAGTTAAAGAACTCCAGGGCATCATGCTGCTCCCTCAGATTGACTGGTTCACCCCACAACCTGCAGAAAGAGGAAGAGACCGGTTTAGAGAATAGTGCCTTCAGTAGTCTTAAAAGAAAGGAGGATTACATAAAAAAAAATTTAAAAAAAGAGGGTAAATTTACCGAAATTGCTTCCAGAATCCCCTAGGCACGTAGTATTGCAACCTGGAGGCAGCCAAGTGTCCAAAAATGACCTGCAACTGCCGAAGAACCCCAATGTTGTATTCCTTCCTGTCTTCCGACTTACTGAGAGAAGGTTTGTCTTCAAACTGGTGCTGATATCCAAACACTTCATCCCGGGGATCAACATTACTCTGCAAAATTAAAGCAAGACTTTCAATAAACTTCAATTGTTGTAAGCAACTTCAATCACATAATAATTTAAAGAAAACTTTTGTTAAAATGCCCTCAGCTCCAGGGATTGCCCACGTGGCATATACACCCCAGAGATGGCTAAATTTGTCAGTCACTTAGTAGTGAGAAAGGATGATAGTCATCATTGGGCAGTTCATCCATTAAAAAGGTGCAATATAATTTCAATTTAATGACATTAACAGTCATCAGAAACTGAAAGCACAACCTCTCCAGAAACAATCCACTATGTGTGCTTCCAGAACAAGTGCAAGAGCTGTAAGCACTCTCTGGGTTAATAAAGCACACACCTGAGCTTAATTATACTGGGAAATGAGAAGCCACACCCCTCCACCTGAGCTTTTCCCTAGGCAATCCTACTCCCATTTTTATTCACTGTGATTGGTACAGGTGCTAATGGTCCATTGCAAATTTCCTTGGTTCAACATGCAATGTGCCACTGTTTAATGTTAAAAAAAAATTAAATCAAACTATTAAATGTTGTTTTTGCTAATTGAATAAAACGGATTATATATATATATATATAGATAGATAGATAGTTAGAAAGAAAAAAATATTAGATGAAAAATCTGTCTTGTTTAAATGTTTATGTAAGAATTACTAAGAATTTAAGTACTAAGAATACTAAAACAGGAATTAAAGCTAAACAGAATTTAAATCAAATTCAATACTAAAAATATTCAAATAAAAGCAAATTCAAAACAATAATAAAAACTGTAACCGTATATAAATAATATTAAAATAACAGTTAAGCACTTTGAATCTTTTTTGAAACCAAAAAGTGGCTAAATTGCATTCACACTGTCCATTGAAAGTGAATTCAAACCTATAATGGGAAAAATATGGAATATCCCAAATGTAAAAATTAAGTAAACCTTGAGCACTTTGCGTTCACATTGCTCAATCTAAGTGAATCATACGGTGACCTCCTCCAGAGATATTTGTTTTGCTTTATAGTCCATTTTTATTTGAAACACTCACATATAGAGCAAAATTCTCATGAACACAACGCAGTCTGAGACTCCGGAAATGAACCATGTTAGGCAGTACCTCATTATCTTGCTTCTCGTCTCCAGACATATCATCATCCACATCACTGCCCGTGCCTTCAATGGCCAGGATGCCATTCCTGATAGGAGGAATCATGTAGAGCTGCTGGATCACTGAGTTCATGTAGCAAGTCGCACCTGCATTTTTCAGACCCACAAACCCCTTGGTGGGCCTTGGGCCAACTGGCGGTAAATATTCCCATTCTGTAAGTGGTTCACAACCTAAAGGTACATAAAAACCATTTATAAAAAAACAAGTAAATAACTATGTATCATGAAAACTGATGGGGTTGAGTGCACCATTTCTAGGAATCAGGAATCAACATTAGCACACACCTAAATAGTACATATCAGTTAGTGTGTCCACAATCTGCTTGAGATTTCGCACACATCCGACAGCAAGTGCAACCAGCAGTTCAAAGCCGGCATTGATGGTGGCTGGGGTGCTACACACAGGTATGGCCTGCTCAGTGGGGAATTCTCCACTCTTCATGTATTGCAAGTACACATTAGATGCTGGGAACAGGAAGTCATCCATTAACTCCTATAAGGAGTTCATGGGGGGAAAAAAGGAAGATCAGTTAGTCTGATTTGGCAATGCACTCGCAAATAAGAGATTTTTTTCTGTTGTTGTTGTTATTTAGCAAAAGTGGCCATTGACTACCACTGAAATGTTTACCTTGATAAGACTAGCACCTCCTTTTTCACAGCCAATGTGGAACTTCTTCTCTGGGGTCTGGAAAGCTAGTAGCTCTTTTGTGACACCAATATGACCTTCCAAAATGGTCTCCTCAACCCCAGGCTCTCCAGTCCTCTTCACTTCATCCTAGGACAAAAAAAAGCCACTCAAATTTGCACACACTAAAGTTTTCACTATTCCAATTCCAAAAAGAAGTTTAGGTAAATGAACATACCCGGATGCGCTTTAACCAGTCGATCTCATTGTTTAAGAGAACTTCTGCATTAGGAAGATTAATGTTGCTGTTATATGCATAGTTGAGTAAGTGCCTTAGAAGAGTGAAGTAATCAGCAGCGTGCTTTGCCCGCTCTTTTGCAGTGCTCTGGAAAACAAAAGGACAGGATAAAATGACCACAAATAATGAGATGTTCTGAATTAACACCAAAAAAAAACCTCCAGCTGTGTCCCAAAGAAATATTCAAGACACTTACACCTAAAACTGTGAAGAGGAGGGTGATGAAGAAGAGGAGAGGCCGATGGCCCATACAACACCGGGTGGCCATGAGGAAGAACTGTTCTTGGGCCATTTGGCGAACAGACCTAGAAGCAAATAATAGTACGCATTAGCAATGAATTTTATGAAACAAAACTATTCTACCCTGTTTGATAAAATTACAAAAATCAGTTTGAAAAATGTTAATAAATTAATTTCAAGTTCAAACATTCAATTAGACTTGTGCCGGTATTCGGTAATGTGATATATCACGGTAATGAATATGCACGATATTGTTATCGTGGGCACTTCTAAATACCGTGAATAATTATATATTACAAATTATTCCGAATTTTGAATGCATTTTAAGAATACTTTTCCCATAAACTGGTCAAAATGCACAACACCGCTGTATGCTGCGTGAAAGACGCGTGCGCACTCTGATGTAAATAAGGGCGGACGAGAAACAAATGGCGGAATATGTGAGAGACGCGCTGGATGAAAGCGCACTTTCACTCTCTGACAGCAGATGGCGCTAAACTGCAGAAATAATAATAATAATAATAAATATAGCTGCAAGCAGCAATGACCGGGGTTCAAGCACATGAAGGCATTTAAGGTGGTATATTTTAGGGTCTAGGCCAAACTGGATGTATGGCTGATGGTAAAACACATCCAATATGGAGAATATGCTCACAGACACACACACACACACACACTGAAATGAGATGATTAAACTAGTTTATTAATACTCAATAAGCATACTTAACCACAAAGACACAGAGACACACACACATACACAGACATACATGCACACACATTTTGTTGCAGATATAGATATTTGAAATAAATGATAGGTGACACAAAACTTATTGCAAGTCTTGTCTTTTTAAGAGTGTATATGTCATTTTCAGGTTTCACTGTAATCATAATCTGGCTTAGTTGTAAAAACTAATATGTCTGTATGAACAATATGGTAAGCTAATAGTAAATGTGATTTTAAATGTTTTAACAGTCATTTTATAATATCTAAACATGAATCCATGAAACCTTTGAACAGTACTGTTGTAGTGCATTTAATGAGCCCATTAGTGGGCTTCCGCTGCCATCTAGTGGTTATAAATGCAAGTTCTCATACAACACTTTGTTTAACCTTAATAACTATTATAGTGTTATTTTTTGCCCAATTTCTCTTACATTTTGCATGCTTGTTAAGAATGAAATTATGCATAATTTTACACAGTTTTGAGAGACATAGTGGGCTTTCATTTAGGATTTTAGGCCTTTGGTTACACAATGTATAGAACATATTATAAAATGACCGGTTTATAGTTGTCCAAATGCAAATGTTCAACATATTTTTGATAATTCTTGACCTAGAGAGTCTAGAGAATAGTACTGCACTGATTTTATTGATTTTTAGTTTAAAACCTACGACAAGTTCACAAAAGTAGGTTTTTAAAATAATCTCAAATATTTAATTAACAGTTTGATTGACAGCATTGGTCCCAGAGGCAAAGTTGTTCAGAATGAGGAGATCTATCATATGGCATGAAGATCTAGTGTTCGTGTAAATATATGAGAATTTTTTTTTAGCAATTTGAGGCCATTTACCATTCAAATCTTGTGTTTTTGAAGTCGTTTTAACTGTTATTGCGCCACCTATGGTCTGATCTCAATGAAACGCTGCATGCTTGTTAAGAGTCATCTGACACATGTTTTCACCACGTTTCGTAAAGTTTTGAGTCTTTGTTTAGGTTTTATAGGCTTTGAGGTATATTTGAACATGCCCCTTTTATAAATTTCAATATCGTGATAATGCCGCATACCGTGATAAAAGCATTAGCAATTAATCGCAACATGAAAATTTGATACCGGCATATCCCTACATTCAATACCTCAACTTTAGGTCCATACCATAATTTTTTATTTTTTTATTTTTTTTTACATGTTTTAATATTTAAATCATTTACTTTTAATATTAACTTTTTAATATTGAATGAAATATATAATTAAATATTAATTTTAGAGACTAAATAAAGAACGTTTCTGAAAGTCTGGTATGATCTTTTATAAAAATACTTCCTTTAAACTATAACAAAAGCATATTTATTTTATTGAAAGTTACAAAAGCAACAGCATAACAGGAATAAGAGTACTCTATTTTAGGATAACTCACTTGCTCTGGCAGTGCAGCAGCAGATCTATAATGAAGGTCTGCCAGGCCTTTTCTTTGCTAAGTGCATCTAGTGCAGTGGGCATAAGGGCGAAACACAGGGTCATGACCTCCAGAGCTTCACAGCACACCTGCTCATCTTCTGCATCCGGCTCATTGCCAGCATTGGTCTGTGGAAGATCCAACATCACAAGCATAAATATTGAGTCATAAATAATATTCAGAATACTGAGTTCATAAATAATGAATACATGGCCAAGAACTAGCACCTTCTCATAGATCTTGCTGATCTCCTCATTAGAACTGAAGACGTGCTGAACCGAGCCGCAGCCAGAAGCCCAGACTATCTTCTGAACTGCTCGAATGACACAGATATCTGGGATGTACTTGGAGGCCTGGAAAAAGTTCTGGGTACAGGAAGAGAGGACAAACTAAGAAAACTGAGCCTGAAACATGAGGTGTTTCCTCAGTTATTTCCTTTGTACATCTCGTTTGTCACACGCAAAGCAAAAGAGGTTTAATCAAAAACACTTTTGATCATTACAGACATTTAAAGATAGCTAAGGACACTTATTTGAACAATGCAAACAAACCAGTTTATGTAGGCGACGGTTGTGTGGTGTTGTATAACATACCTCATCCGAGATCTGTTGGGCGAGGCGGATGGCCACGTTCCGCAGCATGCACTCAGCTGAGGGGTTTGGGATATTCTGCAAGGCGTTCTGTAGCACTAGAGCCTGGTCATGTGTGGTCTGGTTGATCTATGAACGAATAAGAAAAAAGGTGTTACCTTGCAGATTCATGCTAGCTCTCTATTATGTACAGTAAAGCAAGAAAGAGAGCTAGAAAACAGACAATAACTACCATTCAAAAGCTGGAGCTCAAAAAGATTGAATGTTTTTGAAAAAATCTCTTCTCACCAAGGCTGCATTTATTTGAAAAAAAAAAAAAAAACGGTAAAAACAGTAATCTTGTGAAGTTATTACAGTTTAAAAATAACTTTTCTATTTTAATATATTTTAAAATTTAATTATTGTGATGGCAAAGCAGTCACACGATCCTTCAGATATCTTTTCAATATGCTTTTTTTTCATGCTCAAGATACATTTTTGATCATGAATGTTTAAAAGAGTTGTGCTGCTTAATATTTTTTGGAAACAAATATTAACATTTATGGGATAATTTTTTTTCAGGATTCTTTGATGAATAGAAAGCTCAAAAGAACAGAATTTATTTTAACTAGAAATCTTGGATAACATAAATGTCTTTACTGTCACTTTTGATCCATTTAATGCATTCCAGGTAAATAAAAGTATTAATTTCTTTAAAAAAAATTACTGACCCCAAAATTTTGTACAATAGCCCAAAAACCCTGTCTGTACAAAGTTGTAATCTGTGAAGCACAGTTTAAATGCAGCAAACTCTACCCAACACTGGTAAAAACTTTTTTTTTTTGTACCGAAACATTCAGTGCTTTAACAAAAAATATAGCTTCACATTTCAGCTTGTGATGCAGTCAAAATCATGGTCAGTGGTATTTTCCAACCCTATTAGTCATACAAATACTGTTCCATTACTGTTCCATTCCATTGCACAGAAACATAATCAAACCGTCAAATAAAGAGAAAATTGCATAATCAAACTACATTTAACTTTCCCCTTTCACATGGTTATTACTCCCTTCATGTAAACGCTTCTGGAGTCTGTGTGAGTGTTTCCTCACAAGACACTGTACACCCTTGACATTTGTGGAGCTACATAGGGCAAGCCAGCCTGTTTCTAATGATTGATGAATGTCAGGGAGGCTGAAAGGTTACGGTCTCAAACAGAAATTAAACCTTCAGTGCTGAACCTATAAAATTCACTCAGAAAAAAAAACACTTCACTTACTTCCTTGCAGTGCTTCAAACAGAATTGTGTTTTTGCAGTAAGCAAACTTTACTATCCCATCCCCCCATAATTGGTCCTAACTACAGACTAGAGCTGTGCCAAATGTACTTTTATGAGATGAGGTACTGGACAAAAGTGTAAAGCGAAGCACACAAGTGAACGCAGGTTCACTTTTTCTCCCTAAGACGCAAAGTCTTTCTCTTAAATTGTTGTCATTATAAAATTACAAGATAGATTTTTTTTAATAAACTGAGGGTCTAAGTTTTGGACCTTTTCTGTAAAGTAAATTTCACTGAAGGTATTGTGCTTATACTTTTGCAAGACTTCCTTGAAGAGAACAGTTAAGAGCTAAAGCAAGGGCAACTTACAGGCGACACTGGGATAGTCCCCTCTGCCACAGGCTGGCAGGCCTCCGCCACAGCCTTCACATGGCCAAAGCCTACAGCTGTGAGCAGCAGTTTGGCTATTTTTAGTGCGTTGAGATAAGCTCCCCGCCGGGTCTCCATGTCAGCATTTGGCAGGAAGTTATTTCTGGTGAGCATGCTCAAAACCAGGGGCAGGCCACCACTCTTCAAGAAGTTGTACTGGAAGTCACTTGCATCCTCACCCAACGTCCCACTGGCGGGCATGAGCAAGGCGTACACCACCTGAGACACACAGAAACATTGCGTATATCAAAGAATGATGCCACACAGAAAAGCCTTTAGGGCAGTGTTACTGTGCCCATTTTTGCTAATTAAATTAAAATATAAATATAAATTATTATTATGAAAATTATATTATGAAAATGAAAAAAAATAAAACTCCTAAACTGAAATAAAAATACAAATAAAGCTAAATAATAAACTATATTTTTGTAATATTTTAAACATTATATTTGTAGCCCCTTTTGTGTTTTTCAGTACTCTTAATGTGTTTAACTGTTTGCATTACATTTTTGTCTTATGTATTATGTACACTAATTATCTGAACATACTATAGAACATACTATAATACTAGAACATAACCAGCTGTGCTTCTATGCTTGGCTAGTTTCATAAAATATTTTCATACTGAGAACCAAACAAACCTCTATCAAGTAAAGCACTTGAGATGGTGATGGTCCAAAGAAACGTGAATCCAATGTGGGGCTAAGGCTGTTTTCGCCGAGTTTGGCGTGATCCAGACAGATGGCTCGCAGGTTTTCCACTGTGGTGTTATCTGAAAGGCAACAACAGTGAGTAATGAATAGAGACGGCAGATTGGTGCAGCTAGATGTCTCAAACACATCTAATGAAGCATATAGAGCACCTGGAGGCATGAGCTTCATTAGAACACGAGCTCCATCCCGCAGGAGAGGCATGTTGAGATTACAGCCCAAGTCTGCAACTTGCCAGAGGAAAGAGATGTAGCGCAGGTGCAGGGACATTATCTGAAGACAATAAGAATCAGAGGTTACACTTAAAATTGCCAAACGCAAAACATTAAAGGCAGTTATATTAAATGCAGTAATAAATGTAATGCAAAATCCAAATGGGGGGAGGGGGGGCTTCTACAGATCTCTCAGCAAAGCACCACGGGTGGATATGCACAATTTATCAACACAGCTTCTGTGAAGATATTTTTCATGACCATAGATGCACTCCCCTTTCAACAAAACAACCGTTTGGCTCAATTATGGCACAATGCTCACCACGCCAGGAAGACAGCTCTCCACTTCAGGGTTTGGCCCATCACTGTAGTGATTGCCATGGTTCCCAGGGGAGCCAGTGGAGGAGTCTGAGGAGCTGTCTGGACTGGAAGGCATATTGGCGCTGACCTGGGTGAGCTTGGCTGTGATGAGCTAGAGAAGAAAAAAAAAAAAACCAAGCACTCTCATAAACTATAACATATCCTGTTCAAAAGTGCTGTTAAATGTAAGACAAAAGTTATGTGTGTGTGAAATGCCCTATTGAGTAAATTGAGAAAAAACAGCCAAGCAGATGCCTACAGTTTTATCTTTGAGGTTTAGCTGCCCGATTAGCTTCCTGTCATCTGCTGGGTCTATGATCTCTCCCCCGATAAACAGCTCAATCTTGGTGTGCGTGCTGTTGGCCTTTATTCGGTTCAGAATGCAACGTCGCACAGAACCAATCGTGTCGTTGGTATGTGACCAAATATCCAGATCATCAACTTGTCGGCCTTGGTTTGGGAAACGCACAACTAGCGTGATATGCTTTCCTCGGAAAGCCCTTAAAGAGAAAAAAATCTATTAAATAGAGTTTATTAGAATCTGGCCGTCATAGACAAGCAAAAAATACACATTGAGTTACTTTATGACAGGTTTGAATGGGTCTACCTGGACATGGGCAGGATGGTCCTCTCCTCATGGTAGTCACTGTCACACTCGGTTATATACTCCCTGAGCACAGTCAGCACTCTCACCATGCGGATGGCCTCCTGTCTGGCACAGTTAATGCTGTCTTTATCTCCGTCCAGCACACACAGAGTGTCGTAGGAGGCTTTGAGCCGATCAAAGCAAGACTGAATAAAATCCTCATGGATCTCTACCTGCAAACAGTCATATGACACATTTTAAAAACAAACTCAAGAGCACTCCGACATTTATTACAGCAAGTGATATGCTTTTTCGCTGTATTATTACCTGATTGGCTTGTAGTTTTGGTCCGAGGTTTGTATAAATCTCTTTAAGCAAGTCAATTGCTCGGCTAGCAATATCATCACTTCCTTGAATCACAACCTGTTAAAGAAAAAATAAGGAAAATAGATGGTTTGAACTCAGGCTGACATTTAGGATTTGGCTAAATTTAACCTTGGGCTCATTTAGCTTAAAGGGGTCCTATTATGCTTTTTTACTTTTTTAACTTTAGTTAGTCTGTAATGTTGCTGTTTGAGCATAAAAAAGATCTGCAAAGTTACAAAACTCAAAGTCCACTTCAAAAGGAGATATTTTATTTAACAGAAATCACTTTTCAAAAACTTACTAGTGATATTACAACAACATAACGGTGATGCCACCCAAAAATACCAAAAGTTCCATTTAAGGGCAAATTTTCAACTTTGCTACTTGACATTTTGTTACAGTACATTGACTTATTTCAAAATAACCAACGGACTAAAAACGAAGGCCTTTCAGACAGGTAATATCCCACAACAAAGCAGCTTTGAACATACCAATGAAGATCCAACAGCTCTAATTGAATCTTACCCTCCACAGGTAATCCAGCCCTATCAGCTCCAAGTCATCCATCATGTATGCCCGGCGTTTTGCCACCAGTTTGCCCTCCCTGCAGTTGACAGCCTTGAAGAATCGTTCAAAGCATTTCATCCCATTCTCTGTCAGCAGTGAGGGGTCAAGCTGCAGTACGTTGTTCTCAAAAAAGTCCTTGTTGATGTCAGGGTCAAGGTCGGGTTCGTCGCCCATGAGTTTGGAGTACCATTTGAAGCAGGCCTCCCGATCACACAAGAACACTGCGTTCTCCGCCAGGCACTTCCAGATCTGCTTAGCCTGAGGTGCGCACAGCCAGAGTTGCCCATCTTTCAGTAAGAACCTGAAGGACGAGGATATTTAGTGATTTGTTATTTAGGGAGTCTTTAGAGAGTCTAAGAACTAGTCGTTTTCATAATAGACCTTGTGGTGCAGAGCAAATCCATTTGATGTCAGAGCTTGACAGGTGTGAAAGCCGTTTTATGAAATTAGGTGCACACCAAGAAACTGTCTGTTCCTTGGTGTACAAGAAATTTGCCAATGATGACAAATAACTTGCCTTTTATATTATAATAGTCTAGTACACACAGAACATTCTGTTTGGGTTTAGTTGTAGTAATAAAATCAAAGGGATAGAAACCAGGGTAAAAAGGTGAAGTGAAAAACACTTTCCATTTGTGGAACCTTCGTCGCCTAGCTACAGTGATAAACAGCTTATTCTGGTACACGCTGTGATACAAAAATGAGTAGCGTTTGGAGCCAAATCTCCAAAAAGAGAAAAGGATGAAATTGAATTTGGATTCTGCAATCTATGCAATGTACAGGAAGGTTGCTTGTAAAGTATAAATACCTCAAGAAATTAAGCCGCTCCTGGACCTCCTGAACATGACTATACCGACTTCCTGGCCTAACCGTCTGGGGATCAAAGTCTGTATGCTCTGATAAAACATAAAAAGTTAGCACTGGTAAATGTTTAACATGGGCATAAAACAAAACAAAACAAAAATGAAAATATATGTTAAAGGGGTCATGATATGCAGATTCAGATTTTTATATTATGCATTTTGTACCAAAAAAAGAGTCCAAAATTTATATAAACAATCATTTTCCATCCTCATTTTCACTCTCTGATGAAAAACAGAGAAGTGAAATGGGCATTACCTCTTGTAGAAATCGAAGTAAACACCCACTGTTGACATTTGCTAACTTCACCGAACCGTAACCATGATTTGCATTTGATACTCGAGATGGCAAGCATTTTGATAGAGCTGTATATATGTTTGTATATGATGCATAAGATGCGTGTCAAGGAGAATCGCGATGCCACAATTCTCTCGATTTCAAATCTGGGCGTTTCAAAATGGGTAGAAAAAAATAATTCGTATTTAGTTCTGAAACTTACAGAACTTATGTATTTTTGTAGAGTAACCTCTTATATGTGTAAATATCTAGCACATTTTGATTCTCCATTTCATAACCCCTTTTAATGAATAACACATGAAGAGGTATGTCCATATATACAAACAGTGTTAGCCTCACAAACCTTTCGAGAACTGCCTCATATTCTCCATGTATGCAGACAGGTTCTCTGCTACAAGAGTGACCAGTGCATGGTTGTGCTGCAGTTGGTTGATTAGGTCATGTCGATAAAAGACATGTGGGCTCCGCTGCGTTTGACTGTAAAGAAAGACACATGACTGAATTAACCATTCCATTTATATATCTCCATTATATTGCAAGTTCAACTAAATTGTATGAAAATGGGCTTTTTAGGTATATAGAAACAGAATGTTTCTCTGTCCCTAATTGAAAGCTTAAATTCACATTAAAGAAGCATTATCCCGAGACGCCATCAAAGCAAAAGCAGAAAAAGAATTATTCATCACATTAAACTCATTGCATAAGGTGTAGGAAAGTATTGGAAAATGAGAGTTCAGCTTTCTGCAATTTTATTTTCTCCAACGGACTCACACGTTTAAAGCATCCCGAAGGAAGAGTGCACTCAATCGAAACCATATACCAAGAGTATGCATTTGTACGTTTATGAAACGTAACCCAAAGCAGCACTCTTACTGTAAGAAGCTTTATACGCATGAACCTCGTCCATGGGCACTGATTGATTTGATTAGATGGTGCAGGGCACACCAAGCAGATTTTCATAAATTACAGATTTACTGAAATCCAAAAGCAAACTTCAGCTTTAAAATTATTTATAATAACAAAAATAATAATAATGATAATATTTCCCAAAATTAGCTGTCCACTTACCCCTCTAAGCTCTTTAGTAAGTTAATAGGTATTTTCTTTCTGAAAAACAACAGGGATGTATACGATACATTTTCTACATTTACATGCTCTTCCTAAAATGTGTGGGTAATTTTCATGTAAATATTCCTTGAATATGAGCAAAAATGTCTTTTTGTCCATTTAAATTTTTGTGTACTAAAACAAGTATAGATGCAATTGATGGTTAAAGATGGTTGAGTCGAGTTGCATTACCTTAAATTCTGGGGGGCTTCTCCAAAGAGGCTACAGATCTCTCGTATTTGCTTCAGTGCAGGAATCACCCATTTGTCATTAGTTCTTAATTCTTCTATGAATCTGTCTATCCACTGCATCTTTTGTGTGTCCCTGTCCTACAGCAGAACAAAAACACTGTCTTTAATTCAATGACCTCAACTTTTTTTACTCCCCCCCTCATGTTGTTCCAAGCAACCAAAACATCTAAGAAAATGACTTTGTTTAGCATGGAAGAAGGAAATTCAGTCAATTGTACAGTTTTAATTTGAAAGTGAACTAGCTTGAAAGCTGACAGGGTACCTGGGAGCAGCTATAGTCCAAAATTTTGATATGAGCACTAAGGGCCTGGTCCATGATATCCACAGGAACATCATCACTATGGGCCAAATTCCACAGCAGATTGAGCACTTTGTGAGCCATCACACCATCCTTGTCATCCTCTGCCAGTCGACGAATCAATTCCAGTAACTTCTCTCTCTGCTTTTTACTTGCATTTGTCCAGCTCTCCTATAAACCATAAAATGATTCCATTGAGGACAGAGATTCTGTAATCGGTTGGAATGCTAGTAAGGCACATACAGAAATGCTGAATTCTACATTAAGACAATACTTTTTTTAAATGCAAAAAATTCTAATCGTCAGTTCATTATGAATAACCTTGAAGCAGTCAAAGAGATGGTCCAGCTGTTCAGGTGAGAAATCCCACGCCAGCTTTGCAAGGAGATCATGAACATTCTTGACAATAGCCTCATGTTTCCCAGCCTGAGGATATAGATACCATTATTACATTTACAAGTTGCTGCAAAGTTTACGAATGAAGCAGAAATCCTAGAAGGGCTGCCAAAGTTAACGTGTTAACAAATGAACTTAATTTAACATTATTATGTTTACTGGTTAATAGTATCTGATTGGTAAAATTGTAGATATTGTATGGCTTCGCATGAATATCCAAGAAGAAAGTTTAAGAAAAATGTAAGAATGACAAAATCCTATGATTAATCACTTTAAAATATAAATTATAAAAAATATATTAATCGAACAGAAACTTAAAGGAACACTCCACTATTTTTTAAAATAGGCTCATTTTCCCACTCCCCTTAGAGTTAAACAGTTGAGTTTTACCGTTTTCAAATCCATTCAGCCGATCTGCCTCACCTGAGCTGCCCAGATGTTGTCCAGGTCCTGAAGCGTTAGGGCCTTTTCTTTGATGACAAATCGCAGGATCTTCTCCAGTTTCTCCACATACTGTGGCTGATGAAGGCTGTCTCGCAGCACAATAGACAAAATATTGTTCTGCTGAATCCATTCCTGTGGGAAACAAATGCATATTAACTAATGTGACGATACAGATCAAAGGCTTTATTTCGATTGCCTCTAAGCTTTTCACAAACATAAATAACACACCAAGTTTTGTTAACGTTCAATGATAATAACAGGAGAATGTTACGAGCTTTGTCATGCAAACTATTTGGTTAAGCACTGCAGCATGACTTACTGCCATGCGTTCTGCCGTCAGCCACTCTTCCTCTTCAGGATTGCCATGACGATGCGTGTAGTAGGAAACACTTGAAATCACCTTGTTTACTTCATTTAGTGCATTCATTTTGCCATTAAAAGAAGAAATCTGCAATAACCTGTAACGAAAAAATGTCAATGATCAAGAACAATCATTTAACGTGCTGCATAACGTGCTGTCTTAAAACTAGTTTTAGCAGATGTTCAGCTCACCTAAGTATCATTTTTAACCTAAATATTTCTAAATTCTTCACTGTTTCTTCTTGTCCTGGTACTCGAGAAGCCAGGTTCTTCAAAGATTTGATTATCATAGACAGGGCATCGTTTTTGGCTTCATTCTTTGCTTCCTTTTTCAATTCTTCATCGGTGAGGTTTTCTAGAAACTGGGGAACCATTTCTATGATGGGAAGGAAGTACTTCTTCACCGTTTGCAAAGTGAGAAACTCATAGCACTGTCCAAAAGGCCTGTAAAACAAACAAGTGAGTCAAACTTTACAAAGAAAAAAATCCAGGTTCCGGGCAAATGAGTTAAATATGTTTGATCGTTCTTACTTAATGAGTGCAGCGATGATCTGAACATTCAGAGCTTGGCTGCTCATGAATCGATCGTGCAGAATTTGAAACCCGTTTAACGTGCCAAATTTGTTTATCAAGTCCACCAACCAGCCCTGCAGGAAACAAATAAACAGGAAGTTTTCATTGAACAGAGTAGTTAATGCATAAAACATCTTTGGATCTAACATCATAAAATTAACAAAGGTTCAAATATATACATGCATAAGAAAAAAGAATGCATAAGAAAAAAAATGTATATTTTAGGTGATGTGCAACTACTAATGAATTTCAATATTTCTTAAATTAAATTCATGAATTGAAGACTTCTTAAAAGTCTGGCACAAACACCCTCTCACCTTAGGAGAGCGAGGGTCAGGTGGACGGGCAAAAAGCTCATCCTCAGCTAGCTGAACCCCAGCAGGCACCGTCTCAGAGGGCCGAGTACCATTGTAGATGTGGAACTTACAGTGGGGGTTGGTGGCCATTGCCAAGAGTTCTAGCAGAGGGAACCAGTCCTGAGAGAGCTTGGTCACACACAGCTCCACCAGTCGGTGGGCATTATTAATGATGCACCGCTGCCAAGAGAATGAGACACAGATTGACATCCTAGAAGCATTGAGTATGTTTTGGGTTTAAAATACACTGAAATGCAAACGTAGTTCATGCACTTTGATTTACAGCGAGTAGGAAGTTTTAAAATGTAAAAAAGAAAAAAAAAGATCTATATTTGCAGTGCCATTGAAGCGGATCCTAGAGCAGCCTTGGAAGAGCTAAAACGAGCCTCATACGAGAGCGATGACTCAGTGCTGTGTCCTAATACTGCCTCTGTTTTACTGAAAGGAGCTCTTTGATCAAAGCTTTGGCATTTCAATCAACCAGCCAAATAAGATGAAGGCAACCAAAATAACATTACGTTTCTTCACAGTCGCCCAAAGTAGTAATCAATTCTTGAGAGGACAGACCTGACAGCCAAATGGTTAGTAAAACCCTTTAATGTGCAAACAAAAAGACAAAATGTGCTGCTGAAATGGAAGAAATTATGAAAATGGCACCATCAAGCAGGTTGCAGGACTTACATGGATCTCAAATTTCCATCCACTAACAGCCTCATCTGTCAGTATTTTCGTAAAGGATATTGTCAAGCCATCTCTGAAAAACCTCTGGCATGCTTCACACTTGACATCAAGTCCTGGAGACAGAAATGAAAGAAAAACCTATCAGAGGCTGACATTTACACAGGCTGAAGAATTCCTTCGAGAGCAAAACTGAAAGCTTAAGATGACGCAGATAAAGGTAATTCTGCTTCTGCTACTTAGTAGAACAATTAATTAAAACAACAAGAATAATATTAAATGATGAACAAGACCCAAAAATAAAGCATTACCTTTTTTACAAAGATCTATAGCAGCTTCAAGAAGAACTTCTAATTCACCCTTTGGTAAAACTGGAACGACCCAGCGAGGTCTGTACATCAAAAGAAAAAACATAATTAATCAGCATAATACATCACTGATCTCATTATCAGCGAATAACAGCCTAAATAAATGTCTTTCATATCAATATCCTTGTAGTTCATCTGCAATGCTTCTGATTTAATTATAAACATAATTCAACCAAATATAGGATACGAGCCCTAACCTGTTGATCATGTCATCCAGCTTGGCCAGTTCTGTGTGGGGGAAAGCTGGCTCCTCCTCCTCCAGGGGTGTGGGACTGTCCCCCTGACCCTGGTCATCTGGTGGGCTCACTGGGGAGTTTTCGTTGGATGAGTTGGGAGAGGATGTCTGCCATGCAAACAGTTCACAGGTTAAGAAAGTATGTGAATCAGATATGAAGATAACGTTCAAGGTCATTACTATAAACATGGAGAGCACTATTAAGTGGCCTCATAAAACAAAGTCTGCCACATAGGCTGTAAATGATGACGTGAAAAGATATTCGTAACATTTAATTTCTGTAAAGCACTGTATTTACAAGTTGATTGGACCATTAATTGTATGCAATGATATTATCACTAAATATTGTGCCCTACCCCGCCTGGCCTTGGTCACAAAGTTCGGGGAAAAAAAAAACATTTTGATGCAATATTATGAAAAAAGGGAATTCTCTGCTGTTCAAAAGTTCAGAATCAATATAAGATTTTATTTTTAAAGAAATGAATACAAATTTATTCATTTAGTCAGCAAGGTCAGAATTGATTAAAGTTTCAGTAAAGACTCTTACATTGTAAGAATAAAAAAAAAAATCTGTTAAATGTTGTTCTTTTGACATTTCTATTTAAAGAATCCTGAAAAAAAAAACTTCCAGAAAAATATTAAGCAGCTCTGTTAGTAAAAGGTCGATTTTAATTTCGAGACTATTCATGGTAAAATAGGGTAAACAATTTTTTTTTTAAAACATAGGCAAATCAAATAAACAAAAGGGACAGACAAACAGCATAAATCATTTAAATACTGAGAAATAACATTTATATAATTTTTGAGGTATACCTGAGATAAAAAAAAAAAAAGTTCTAGATGTTCTCCTGTTAGCACTTTATGTGGTATAACTGACAGTAAAAAACAAGAAAGCCGCACTCAACAAATGTAAACCACCTTAATGATTCATGTATCTTAGTGACAGGATAATCCTTCAAATAAGCAAACAAAGTATGTATCCATGTAAGGGATTAAGAGAATGAAAGAGAAAGCGTAAGGAAGATAAAGCAGCTTTAAGATGCTTCGAGTCAGTTTCCTGTGCCGTGTCAATGGATGCATGTGGGCTGAAGCTCTGCATGTAGAGCTGAATGGAGCCTGCGGAACTTGGGAAATGTGGGGGTGTGCTGGAAAAGGCTCCTTCTGCTTGGCTGACCTACATAGCCAGTTTGCTTCTTATGTCTAGGCACTACAAATTTCTAACCAACTGGTGTGCTTTTCTCTGCCAGGCGTCTCATCCTCATTGATTCCTGCCTTTTAACATGCGCTCGGTGAGCACAGGTGTAATGGATAACACTGCTGCAGTCTATCCCTGGAGAACATAACAATTGCCCTCTGCAACATAATCAAAGGGAGTCTCTCGTCTTTTCTTTGGTCATAATGCTGGGGTGTCAGTTTTTTGACCACAAATGCATTAAAGCATTGTTAAAACGTTATTCAATCGGAAACACTATAAACAGAGATACACTTGCTTCTGGGAAATCCAAATTCTAATCAAGACCTCTCAAAAGACATCACCCTCTCTGAAAATAAATGTAGATATTCTCTCATCATTTTGTTGTCAAAATGTCAAGCTTCAAAAAGTTTAAAGTCATCAAGCAAGAAATCCATATGAATCGAGTGGTTTAATCCAAGTCTTCTGAAAGAGAGACAATGGCTTTATATGATGAACAGATTCCATTTAGGCTTTTATTTACATATATACACTAATCAACACACGTACATAAAGCACATCAAATATGGTAAACAGAAGTTGAAACATGCTTGTCTGACATGTGACAACCAATGAACTTTCTTCTCTCTTTAAGTACACATGGTTGAGCCTCTATTTACCACATTTGTAGAGGAGAAATGACATGGAGTATATTAAAATATATCCATTTATTGGGTGAACCATCCCTTTAATGTCTCACTAAGCTAGACTATCTGCATAATGTATGGTCAACTTCACAGCATTTTCTTTACCACCCAAATAGAAAATAAGAGCAATCTGAGAGTGATGGAAAAACAAACACAATCTGTGGTTTAGTGGCAGGTAAACCTGAAATCAATAATATTACAATATGAGGCCGATAAGCAATAATGTAATTCAAATAATGATGCAACAGAATGCTGTGAACAACTGTCAGTCATCACTGAAAAAAAACTCATGGAAAATGTGTGTACATTTTGTGATCAAAGTGTCTATCTGTCCAAAAAAGTACTGGTTATTTCACAGACATAACTAAGAAAACACCAAAAACTCCTTGCTTTTAGTAGTAGTACAAGCAATACAATTACAGGAATGCTAAATTCAATCAATTATTACAAAGAATTCAGAAATAAGCATATGTTTATCTCTTACTTAACCAAATTTGTGATGATACAGGAGAGGTGTTTTTTTTTTGATCGTTCTACAGTTACCTAATAATATTTCCCTCTGTTGACATCTGTTCCTTCTAGGGCAGAGCACAATAACAGAAACACATTTGCATCCGTAAGAGTCGGCAAATGTTTTTTTCGTTGGAACTCAGTCAACTGTCACAATGGATCAGATGTGGTTTTAAGAACATAACGCAGAACAACGCTAGGGATATGCCGGTATCAAATTTTCATATTAGGATTAATTGCTAATGCTTTTATCATGGTATACGGTATTATCACGATAGTGAAATTTAGTTTAAAAAAAAGTGTTGTCATAATATAGTATAACAGGTTTAATAACTTTTTTCTTATAACAAAAATAACTGAACATTTAAATTGGAGATGCACCGATCGGCCGGTCAGTCTCACTTCTTTCCGATTCCAAGCCAATCCGTTTTGTTACCAGCGGCACAGGCAATAATGTCAGCCACGCATTCTCGCTCCCTTCTCTCTCACACACATCTCATTCGCTCTGGTTAAATAGTGCTTGAATTGCGCATTTTAGTCATTTCCGCAGGTTTCGTGCTTACACCAAAAGCGCGCGCATCACCACTGATCTATATTAGTGGAGCGCACAAGCCGCGCTCAGTCTCAAACAGCTTGCGAGCCACAAATACCAAAATGTGTGGCTAACTGCGCTAAAACGTTCAAATACATACAAAATTGTCAAAATGCCCGTCTTGGTGAGTATCCAGTTAAACACAGTCAGTTTTGGAACGTTAAATAGTTGAGAAAGAGAACGCATGCTGTGTAACAGTATATTGGGTCCGTGGATATCGGAAATCGGAATCAGCCAAGAAAATTGCAATCAGTGCATCTCTAATTTAAATACAATAAAGCAATACACAAAAATGTATAAAGTTAAAAGTTTTACACAGATTAAAGTGCAAAAGAACTATAAAGACCAATAGGTATCACTTTACAATAAGATCTCATTAGTTAACCTTAGTTAATGCATTAACATTCACAATGAGCAATAGCTACATTTGCTACAGAAGTTATTAATCTTTGTTAAAACAATACAAGTCTTTGTTCATGTTAGCTCATTAAATAACACAGTTACAACTTTCGTGTTATTAAATATTGGAATAATTAATTATTTATAAATTATTTAAAAATATTATTGGATTAATGAATGTTTAGAATAATTTTTCATTGGCAGTTTATGTTAACTAATGAATTGACTAATGTTAACTAATGAAGCCCTAATGTAAAGTGTGACCGAACAATAAAGAATCAAAACACTTTCAAACAATATCTAGAGTATATGATGAACATTATACCAAATACACAAATCTGAATGGCTGTTTAAATCATTTAAACACATTTCAGAAACAGAAAGTAGCGCAGCTGCTTTGTTTCCAGGGTAACGGCTGCATTTCTGCAGTTTAGCGCCATCTGCTGTCAGAGAGTGAATGTGCGCTTTCATCCAGAGCGTCTCTCACGCGTTCCGCAAATCGCGCTTCTCATCCGTGCTTGTTTAAGCGGGATTTATACTTTCGCCTGGCTCCGCTCCACGAGCCTCCGCTGACTGCGTACGCGCGCACCTTCCCAAATGGACGAGGCTTTTATACTTGTTGCGTTCGCCATTGTACTATTCTTTGAAACGACCGGGGGCAACGAGGAGTAATTGTCCTCTAAAACCATCAGGAATCACCGGTGAGAAGAAGTCATTTGCCGGTACAAGACTTCTCGTCTTTGTAAAATTCGAGTTGTAAAATTAACAATATCTTTATGTACAAACTGATTAAAACAATCTTAAACTACTGGCTTTATTTCGCATCAAACACAAGACAACTTTAATCAGATAGTATCTAAATGAATTCTAATTCTATTTTTATACAATAAAAATAAAATGTACTTCAAATAAAAAGCCTTGGCCAAACTACGCAAAAAAAACTATGCATTGTTTTCTGTCAAAGCGTCAAAAAGCACCTGATGGAGTTTGAACTTCACATCAAACTGCTCGTTTCACACAAATGCTGGCACAGACGTGCATGTTCGGCTAGAATCGCCCTGAACTCGTGCATCTTCGGATGCGGAGCTGCGAGGAAAGTTACAAAAAATGCTCTGCACACCGCCACACAAAATGAGTTCGCGCGCACTCAAAGCGAACTTCCGCCAACACCGCAATGACGTCATATTTGCCGTGCGCACCCAAGTGAACTTTGCGGGCGCGTCGACTATAAATCAGTCTTTACACATCAGAGTGCGCACGTGTCTTTCACGCAGTATACAGCGGTGTTGTGCACTTTGACCAGTTGATGGGAAAAGTATTCTTAAAATGCATTCAAAATTCTGAATAATTTGTAATATGTAATTATTCACGGTATTTAGTGCCCACGATAACAATATTGTGCATATTCATTACTGTGATATATCGCATTACCGAATACCGGCACATGTCTACACAACGCAAGGTCACTGCAAACTTTATCAATAAAACAAATTCTCTTCAGCGACAGTTTTCCTTCAGTAACAGCAAAAAGGGATCGGAATGGAAAAGGGAAACTCAAAATGGAGCACTGACCTGGTTCTGGGGCAGGGGTGGCTGGGACTGGCCATCCGGAGCCTGGCCCTGACCGTCATTCCCTCCCACAGGGGAGCCACGGGTCGTGGCCGTCATACTCGACACGGGGCAGATCTTTGCAATCTTGTCTGCTTATGTCGCTGGCACAGCAGAAGAAATCAGTTTCTCCTTAGGAGCGACGGAGAACCGGCACACTTCTGAAAGTGAAAGCACCACCTGGGGGACTGGGTATGTTGCAGAGACCATTGCATAACCTGAGAAATAAAGAGACTAACATCAGAATCTTTAAAACACACCTTTGACAAATGGTTTCACATGTCTTTTATGCACAGGGAATGTTTTTAATAATTTTATAGAGACTGCACTTGCAAAGAGCCCATGAAATATTTTAGAGCTGAGTGTAACTAGAAATAAATATTAATAAAGTAATTAAGCTTTTATTAATTTCCATGCGATGTCCTGCCTTAGACCTCATATGTTTTTATAATAAAATCAATGTGAATTTACTTCCTTTTCTGACATATCCAAGTGACTAGAGAAAAAAAAAAACAGGGTGGTACTTGATTTAATCTATTATCGGGAATTGGATTGTGAAAAGTAGGTGTTGCACATCAGAACGGAGCTAGACCAAAGGAGAGATAACTAAAACAATGTCTAAATAACTGTTTGGCTATTGGTTAAAAGCACATCACAGTAAGGCCTAACTGACATCAGCCAAAAAGGAAAAGGAGGAGCAGGTTTTTACATTATGATTCAAAATCACAAAGGCAAGACATGCACTGATGAACAACATGCACTGATGAATCTTGTGCAACAAGACCACGTATGTGCGTTAAAAAGTAAATAGGGTGCCATTTTGACCGTATTTGGATTTTAAATTCAGGCTTACATTTAACTATTCACAAAGCTCTTTATAATTCCATTTGTACAGATGTAAAGTATTTAGTATAAAGATATGTAACATTTCATGTATTCACAGAGTTCAAATTGGTTTGCTCATAAAACTGAATGTCTGACATTTTTCACATTTAGTGCACAGACATGGAAGCACAGAATCGCTGTTCGGAAACAATGGTGAAACTATTTCTAGTGCCCTTATCAGGTCAAATATATTGCATAACAATCACTACAAAACTACAAGATATATAGTTCAAAACAAGTAGCAGAGGTTTTGCTTTTATAGTGCATGTTATGCTTCCCATGAGGATGCTGCTGGCTAGTGCAAAGTGCATTAAATCATAGCATACAAAACAGGTCTGGTTAGTACATAATACAAGGCCAAGTAAAGAAAAAGCAGTGCAGAGCACACACTAGCACTGATGGAATGACAGAGAAAAACATGAAGGACAACCAAGGGAACTTTCTCATCAACACTTCTTAGCTAACTGGACGTTTTTCACAATGCAAAGTATAACTGAAAATATAAAAGTTGATGCTAAAACATTTAAAGAGTTAAAATTAGAAACTAAAATATGCCAACATAACATTATCTTGGACGTGCTACCAAATTAAACAGAATATATCAAAACTATTTCTATTAATTTTAAAGAGGCTGGGATATTTAAAATCGAACATGCTTTGCGTTTTATTACATTAATCAGACAACCGTCTTTTTTCATTTTGTGCCAACTGACTCGCAAACAAATAAGGTAGAATAGCTGCAGCTTTACTAAACGATTTGTAATGAGCTAAACCAACACAAATTTCACACAAAAGAAAAAAACACTGACGTGGCTTTCAGGCACTGATTTCTATATAGTTAAGTGGATTTTTTTGGAAATAAACCTCTTGGCACATCTTGGCTGCTGATCAGAATGAGAATTCCTAGTATTCATTAAAAAACAGCATTACATAAAATCAGTATTGCAGTATTATTTAATTTACAAAGTATTACATGTTTTAAACATCTATTTAAATTGTGATATCAAATGAAACTATTAAAAAATTCAATAGAAATGTGTCAGGGTCATAATGTATAAGCACATTTGACCAACACAGTTCAAAAAGATCTTGTCAATGAAAATGAACTAGTATAGATTCTCAAATATCAGAGAAAAATTGAAATGCCCTCAAATCACATCACGATAACGCACAGAAGCAGTCTGAGTGAAAGACTGTTTGAAACTTTTAACTAACCTGCTGGTTTGGCAGTAATTATGAACATGCTACTATAACCATAATGAATACAAAAAACATTTCTCTGAATCGATATGACATCACAATACAGAGACAAAACAATTCTCTAATATAATAGAACTCATTACAACAAACATTTTCACATTTGTCATAATAAACCGCTCAGAAGCCCATGGTCTGGCAAGCAGAATATAAACGTACAGATTGACGTTCTCAGATAATGGGAGGAAATTAATTTTACGGTCACTTAATAGCCAAATATGGGCGTTTCCTATACCGTCAATATAAATATTGCAAATCATCTCCAGATTCCACAAAACGGAATTGTACAGAAAACAGATGATATTGGCTGTCTCTCAAAACACTGTGATTTGCCTACATAATCAGGTTATGACACCCAAAAATGCTGTCAAAGTAGGGACCTTACTAGGTTTTCAGTCTCAGCCAGCTTAAACATAGCAAACGTGCCTACGATGCCCAAAAATATTGTCTAGGTGGGCAGCACACTTGCTTTTGAGACACAGCCATTATGTATTGGGCCTAGTTTGAAACTGTGGCAGTTCAGGCCTGTTTCCTCCTCCAAACACAATCAGAGTTACAACAGGTTCATATTTGTAACCAGCCATGCATAAAATGTTATTAAAGCTCTGAGGCGTCACATGACACCGTTTTTGAATATATAATCTTATTTTATAACTCAAAGTAAGAGCGAAAGTGAATGTAAATACAGCAGCAGAAACAGGCTAACTTGCTAACGGCTAACAGCTGGACTCCAACAAAACACAATCAGATCGTGACAGTGAATTTAAAGCTATTAAAACATCAAAACACCGCTTTTAATTAACCAACAAGCTCAAGTTATAATTCACAAGCTGCCAGAAACGAAAAACATTAACCAATGCAAAAAACAACCGACCTGCCCACGTCAAAACCACTTGTTTAGCCACAAATCAACCACCTCAAACTGAACTGCCGTCAAATGCAAATGCTAATTAGCTTGAATAGATCATAAAATCGGCTATGCAGGTGAAGTGTGAGAGGATTAAAAATATGCAAGAAGTGACAAATATCCAGACGTCTTTAAATTCGTTCATTGAGCTGTTCGAGCTAAGCTAAGTGAGCACTGACTTGCAACTCATCTGCTATTAGCCGCTAGCTTCATTTAGCTTCACACACAAACCCACTTACCGAGAATCAAACTGGATCTTTCCTCCATACGACCCCAGATCGGATCATTTAAGTGCTGTTTTATAATTACTCAGCCGCGTGCATGTGCCTGGCTGTCCCGATTATAAATAACACGCCTGTGTTGAGATCAGATCATTGGTTTATTGTCTGCTGTTGGGTGTTTTTCCTGCGTCACCAGCATCGACTACTGCTGCTGCCCCCCTCCCTTAAACTGCCTCCAGCCGCTCTCTCTCTCCTCTCTCTCCTGTGTCAGGCTGCTTAGAGACCCGTAACCGTGCTATGGATGGAAGTAAATGAGAGGTATTAACTGCATTAACTGCCTTGGACGTGTGACTCAGCTGAGCATGCGCGGTTTCGAGGACAACTCGCCTACCTGACACCTGATTTTTGACATCATACAGTGTTGTATCGTTCTTCTTACAAAGAAATTAACGTTGTTGATTCTCCAGAACACTTTTATACTGGAAATGTTTCAAACCATTTGTTTAGTTATGAAGTTGTAATCTACAAAATAAAGAATACATTTCGTATTAATAACTGCCCCCCTCCCTTAAACTGCCTCCAGCCGCTCTCTCTCTCCTCTCTCTCCCGTGTCAGGCTGCTTAGAGACCCGTAACCGTGCTATGGATGGAAGTAAATGAGAGGTATATCCGTGCATTAACTGCCTTGGACGTGTGACTCGGCTGAGCATGCGCGGTTTCGAGGACAACTCGCCTACCTGACACCTGATTTTTGACATTATACAGTGTTGTATCGTTCTTCTTACAAAGAAATTAACGTTGTTGATTCTCCAGAACACTTTTATACTGGAAATGTTTCAAACCATTTGTTTAGTTATGAAGTTGTAATCTACAAAATAAAGAATACATTTCGTATTAATAACAAATATTTCTCTTAATAAACTATTGCTCTGGCTTTTAATGTCTCATCGAAATTTAAATTGAATGCATTATACACTTTTTTAATTTAAGAAGTTTCTGGAATCATTTGGAAAACTCTATTTTAGGAGCGTAAAGACTGCATTTTAAAGATGACATTTTGAAATGTATTTTTGAAATGTTATTAATAATAGGCTATGTTAAATTTATAATAAAATATAGCTCAATGCCAGGTTAAATACCATAAACAGAAATAGACACTTTGCAAACAGAACATTAAATTGTATATAATGTATATTTTCTGTGATATATATATATATATATATATATATATATACACAGTGTGGGGGGGTATATCATGCTACCATGTTTTTAGCATGGTAATCACTCAATAATACCATAATATATATCAAAATATCGTTGTTGTGGTATTATTACTATGGTAATACATTGTTTTTTGAACTTATACTATGATATTCTTTAAAAGCATATTTCTAAAGGTGCTGATGGCATGAAATTTTCACCAGATGTCGGTAACAACCCAAGTAATCCATACATACAAAGAAAACAAAACAAATAAGTTCAGAAATTAAGTTCTGTGTAATAAAATGGAATGACCCAGGGAAAAACTATTGAACACGCTTACTGAAATTATTTAATACTTTAGACAAAAGCCTTTGTTGTTAATGACAGCTTCAATACGCCTCCTGTATGGAGAAACTAGTCGCATGCATTGTTCAGGTGTGATTTTGGCCCATTCTTCCACACAAACTGGTCTTCAAATCTTTAAGATTCCATGGGCCTCTTCTATGAACTTTTGAACATTTGTAATTTTTTCAAAAAGCACCGAAAAGATACATTAAATACAATTTAAATACATTACATTTTCTATTGTGATAAACACCATGCACATGCACATTTGCACACTCACTATGAGCTAAAGGAAAGTAGAGTTCTATGCAGGCAACGTAAGCATTGTCTAGGAGAAAAACCGGTTGCATATGACGTTTTCCTGCATGCTTGAAAGACTGGGTGATATCTTGCATGAAAGCCAACACATTAAAAACAACATAAACCCATGGAGTGTGACATTCTTTACATGGATCACACTTTAAAATCTGAATTTTGATGCTGGCTGTCTTGACACATGCCAAAGAATTATATTTTCTAAGTAGATGAAATGTAATTAGGGCTGCAACTGAAACAGTAGGCATTAACCCTTAATAAATGTTTTGAACAGTATTATACATGGTTGTCACATGACCTCACCATGTGAGTGGCATAAAGCAATCGATTTGGAAATAGAAGTGGTTCTTTTGCAGTTCTTTTTCAATTTGTGTGAAAATTTCTGTCCGTCTAAAAAAAAAGAAAAAAATTAGCAGCTACATGCAACAGCTTATTTATCACACTAGAAATGAAAGGTAAAATTAAGTATAATTCATTGTGGGATTAATATGTTGCATTGTGTATTTTTTACAGTGTGATGTGTGCATTGCTGCATATTATAACAAATGTTGTACCAGACAATACTGTATAAATGCTGTACACATACATATTGTAGAAATAATAAGAGAAGTATATTAGTATTCTATTCTGAACATAGCCAATCCACTTTGTAGACCAAAGCATTGATAAACATCCTTTACAACAACCGTTTGCTTTAAAAGAAAAAAAAGTGCAGTTGTTTCAACTAAATTCTAGCCTACTACAATGACCTGGATGAATGAAATGCTTCATGGACAGGCCACCTGAATAACATGAGTCACTCAGCTGGACAATCTCTGCTTGAATAGAGCTTGACCCCTACAATCCATCTGTGACAAGCATACAATTGATTGGTCACTCAAAAGCCTTTTGTATGGTGCAGAGAAACCCCCAATGCCTGACAAAGGCAAAGTGTGGATGCTGGTTCTTGTGTAGTGTAAAGAATGGAAAAGGCTGAAGTTTAGTCACCTGACCGGGAGAGGACAGCACCTTCAGTACCAAGTCTGGGTTCTTCTCACTGCTGAACTCAATTGGTATCAACGCTGCTTTAAATATTCAAAATGAAAACTAGAATAAATGCAATAGACTATTCAAGCGCTTTTATGACAACACATCAGCAGCGAGCGAGTTTAGTTATCGTACCAACCATATACATTTGTGGACAGTAGTGGACCTTTCGGCAGCGGTTGGACAGTAGGCCTATTGCGTCTTTTATCTAGTTAACCACCAAATGCAGAAACGATTTCGACAGACATTATGTACGTTGCTAAGCCATATTTTGATTCAAGTGCTCATCACCACTTAACAACGCAATTCAATAAGCATACACGGCAAAACTGTATGATTTGAACATAATATTATTATGAATAATATAATCGTAATATTGTGATGTTTCATTGGACACTAGATGTCGCTGTGGTTTCATAATTTGGACCGTGGAGCAGGGTTTACCAAAATGCGTTCGAGAGGGAACTGCAGGGGCTTCGTGAGTTGATGAACAGCCAATAAATAATTAAATCGAATGGAACATTAAAATAAACAAATAGGACAGATTTTCTTCTGCGAGTACCTGGGGCACCGGCACCTTTGCAAGTCCCTCCTCTGATGAAACCAGCTAAACCAGAACCAGCTAATCAAGCAGTATTGATCATTAAGTTACTTGCATGAAAATATTTTCCTTGCACCCAGAATGTGACTTCTGCAGTTTAGAACATAATTCAAAACAGGGATTAAAAAAAACAAAAAAAAACATTTTATTTATTTATTTATTTACAGTCCGGTTAATTTTGAGGGGGAAAAAGAGATGCCCTTAATCGTAGTGTCTTTAACACTTAAGTGCAAGCCCACCTTGTTGGCAGAAGCCAGAGCTGTAGAGAGAGAGAGTTGCGACAACTCCGTTCACTCCAATGGACCAGTTTTTTACAGCAATGGCGGATCATGGAGCCGCTCAATAGTTCCCGGAAGTTAGCATCAGCGCCGTAGAGATGCAGCAGAAGAGACCGCTGTGACGAAGTTTTAAAAGGAAAGACATTTATAGAACAAAATTGTATATTATCAGCACAGCTAATCAAATTACCCTGTGCATTAAAACAGAT
>NW_015636845.1:1831095-1841482 GCF_001515625.1 Sinocyclocheilus rhinocerous
ATTTTCCTTGCATTGTAATCAACATGATCACATCATGTAACCATTGCTTTAATTTGTTCATTGTTTCTGTATATTTAATTGTTTCTGAATACATGACGTTTCTTAACTGCATGATTTGTATAGCCTAATTTTAGAACATTTCTGCCATATGAACATTACTTTGGCACAGTTACACCTGTTAAGAGAACTCTTATTTGTAATGTAGAAACATTCATTTTGTGTAAAGCTGATTTGAAACAATGTGTATATTTAAAAGTGCAATACAAATAAATGTGAATTGAACAAAACTTGATGCATCATTTTTTTTCTCCTCTCCAGATCAGTAGGGAAACCATACATTCACACACCTTTCTCTGAGTGACTGGAGCACTCCCATGCAGCACAGCAAACTATAGTGGAGAGTGACAACTCCGTTCACTCCAATGGACCAGTTTTTTACAGCAATGGCGGATCGTGGAGCCGCTCAATAGTTCCCGGAAGTTAGCGCTCATGCTATCAGTGCCGTAGAGATGCAGCAGAAGAGACCGCTGTGACGAAGTTTTAAAAGGAAAGACATTTATAGAACAAAATTGTATATTATAAGCACAGCTAATCAAATTACCCTGTGCATTAAAACAGATTATTCCTCACTTAATTAGTAGATTTACGGGATGTTATCGATTCTCTTCATGCAGTTTCATCCATCGTTGTGTAATTAAGGCTTTATTTTGCTGGTGGGGAGTTATTAAATAGACTTAGATATATTGCAAAGGATGCAGATGGACCAAAGTGAGAATGAAAAGTTTAATGTAGGTGAGCAGTTTTCATTTCAGAATCATGCTAGGTTTTAAATTGGAATATACTACAGATATATTTTTATATATTAATAATTGAGGGGTGCACAAGAATCAAAAACATGTATTTAAACAAGATTAGTTTTCACTTAATAAAATATCTTAATTTATTTGGAATGAATTTTCTAAGACAACAAACAACATTTACAATGAGATTAGTAAAATGACAATGAACATTAAGATGTGATTGAACTTGATTAACATGCAAGTTGTAAGAACACACACACACACACACACACACACACACATATAATTGTATTTATATAGAAAGGCTGAAGTTACTTTGGCAGAAGACCACGATGTCGTTTATATAGCATACACGGACTTTTATCATGGTAAGTTCAAAGCTATTTACACTAGCTCCACCCACAAACGTCTGATAGGAATGGTCAACAATATAAAAGATGGCCAGCAATTGTCAGCTTCAATGGCGTAAATGACAAACCGCGTATTGTAGTTTTTTTGATGTGATCGACCTGGGTTCGAATCTGCCTTTTACCGAACTTTTTTTCCCTCCCTTTTCAAATCTCATATCACATCGGAAAGGCATTTATTTTCAATAAAAATTAAGGAAATAATCAAAAAGTTGAAAATAAAGTATCAGATAGGGTTAGGGTAGGTAGGGAGGGCTTTATTGTCCCAATAAGGTGGCATCCATTTAATAATTTGAATTAAAATTATAATTTACACTCAATACGTTATTACTGCATACTGTTTTATAATGTACTATAATACGATGATGTGAGATGGCGCCGACGGTGATGGCTACATCCGTGGCGTGCTCCGCAGTTGTTTTTATGTTTTTGTTAGTTTGTCCTGTCTTTAGTTATATCCCTGCAATCAGTTTCACCAGAGACGAATTGCTGGACATTCGGCAGTACACACCACCCGATATTTCACCGGTTTTCAATTATTCTGATGTGAGTGTGAATATCCGCGATATCCGCCTTTGATCTCGTTGGTATCTGTTCCACTTCGAGAGGTCAGAAATGTCCGTCTTGACTGTGCTTATTTCACTCCTCCCCTCACTGCAGCCGCCTACACTGAGAACGCAGCATCACAGTTGTCTGAACCAATGAGCATTAAGCTGTGTCGTCAGTCAGTGCGCAGAATTTGCTCATCTCAAACAAGCCTAGTGCCATAGTTGCCAAGTCCGCGTATTATAGCGACTTTGGGCTTCTTTTTTTGTAAAGTTGCTTGAAAAAATCCCAGGTTGCGGCCTTGCGGGTTGCGGATTTTTGGTTTTATTTTAAAGAATATGGTGGCTAGGGATGGGCGATACCCCTTATTTTGTTTTCGATACGATACCGATATTTTTCAAGGCATCCACAGCTCAGTACTCACTACTCAATACTCATGAGTACTTTTAAATAGGCTACTCTTTTACTCTTACTCAAGTAGTTTTTTTTGGACAAGTACTTTTACTCTACTCGCACTACATTTTTTGGAAGGTAATGGTACTTTTACTTGAGTATATTTTTTCAGTGCTCTTTCCACCACTGCTAGCTTCAGCATAAATTGATAATCGAATCAACAGAAGAGACATATTTACAGTGACACGTCTGATCGGGAAGCTCAGCAGACCTTCACCATAAGAACTTCATAAATTCCTCCCCTCACATCCTGCATTCCAAAAGAACCACACTCTTTTCGTTGCAACAAAGAAACCCAGAGGTTGCCTGGACGATGTTCAAAAGACAATCATTTAAAAGTATAAAAAGGGCAACTATATTCACAAATAATATGTTTGATGTCTTATATATGCTTGATGTGTTTATTGTAACCTATGAAGTTTAATCAATGCTTTATTACCCTTTTTTTAGTAGATAAGGTTATTAACGTGTATGCCAGATACCCGATATTTGAGCTTGAATGAAAGCTTATTTTATGTGCAAGACTTTGGTATGAATGAAAAGTGGGAAGTATGTACAATACTCGCATTAAGAAACTTTATAGAAGTATTAACAAAATTCTGGCAAGGATGTTCCCCACGTGATAAATTGAAGCATCATGTTAATTTATGCAGGAACCGTGCAGGGCGTGGCCCCGCCTTGCAACAAGCTGATTGGAAGACCGTGACGTGGGACGGACTTATGTGGCTCGATCAAAAACCCAATGCCCGAACAGATCAGTGCTCTTTCGCTCTCGTGCTCCTTCGCCTTTGTGTTAATCGCGCTCCAACTGGCGCTCACACGCAGCACCATCAAGCGATCGGGTCATCTAGAACTCAAATACTCCGTTGAAGCTTAGTGACTCTGCAGAACAAAGTCTTGCAAACTCAATCGGCCCCCAGTATCCCTGGGAGTATACGGGGGTGGACTTTGTGGGCCTCTTGCCTCGGACACAGAGTGGGAATTCATACATCCTAAGTAGATTACTTTTCAAAGTGGCTCGAAGTTTGTGCTGTGAGGGAGGCTACAGCTCTTGTTGCTGCCAGTAAGTTGGTCAGTGAAGTTTTTGCATGGCATGGTGCCCCAAAGTACCTGATATCAGACAGCGGTTCTGCATTTATAAGTGACCTCTTTAAACACACAGTTACTGCTTTAGGCACTGCGCACAGACTTGCAAATATCTGCCATCCAGACAAATGCCACAGAGAGTGAATCGAATGCTGAAAACGGCCATTAGAGCATATGTTGGAAATAAGCATACTTCTTTGAATTGCTTTCGTCTCCACATTTGTTTCACCCTACGCACAGCTCAATGGTGCTGTATGGTCGAGAACTGAATATGCCCCTGGATCTGATTTCTCAGCTTGATTCTCTTGGAGTGGAAGCTTCTTTAGATGCCCTAAAGCTTTTGCTCCAGGAAGCATCTGATCGTGTCAAGTCTTTTCTGGAGGCGAGAAAAAGCGGTAGCTATGTGCACAGATGCAAGATTTGCATCCAGACTAGTTTCTCTAAAGAGATATTTTTTATGTTAATACATAATAAAAAACTGTTTAGCATAAAGCATAGCCTAAGTGACTTAAGTCATTTTCAGACAAAGTCTGGTCTGATTAATTATTTGTTCGGTATCAGTTTTCTTTACCTCTGCTGTGATCCAGTTGACCCCCTGAGAGAAGAACTTGTAGCATCGGACTCCAAAGTTTGTCCATCCATTGGGGCATTTTTCAACTATATCAACTGTATCCAGTACATACATGTTAGGGCTCTTTTAACATTCAAAGCAAGAAAGTTTTTAATGTTATTATTTTATGAAGCTTATTTTATGTTTGTGTGATTATGTGCTGCAAATACATACACTTAGACTCTGTAGGTCATGTACATAATCATTGCTATCCCTTTTCATGAAACGTCAAAGGTTTGGCAATACAAGCATTTAGAATGGAATAACAAGGGTTTTTACAAATCTTGGTTACCTTCTGCATTCCCCATGGAGAACACAATCAAAAGAAGCAGCAGACTTCTCAGGATTGCCATGATGAACCTGAAAATTAATAAGCAGGAAAGTTAAATGTCTGCATTTATGTGTTGCACATGTGGCTTATCAATGTAAGCTATTTCAATTACAAAGTACAAAGATACTTTAAGTCGAAAGGTTATTCAGTAGGTCTCTGTGCCAAAAACTCACCTTAGTTTTCAGATTGTTGCCTTCAGAATCTCAGAGGAAAATTTTGTGAAGTTCCAGAAAGAGCCCTGCTTTTATACTTCACTTGATGTCAAGTGTGTTTAAATCATGATGAGGATGATAAAGCATGTGATTGTTTGATCTGTGGAGTTGGGGGAATGGGGAAAGATGAAACTGCATAAAAATTAAATATTAGGTTAACTAAATAATTATTTAGTACTTTGAATATATAGTTAAGTTAAATAGCCCCCCCCCCTTTTATAAATCCTTAAAGGCCTATGATAAGGTTTATACATCAGGCTGCTGATGTATAGGACAACACAACATCAGGACAATGCAAATGTGTTTTTTTGGTACATTTGATATGATACATTGAAGAGTGCTGCTGGAGTAAACTATTGTATCTCAGTTTGCATAATGGGTAATTCAACTGGCAAAAACACTTAAGGCCAAGATGCTTGGGGATTAAATTTTTTTAAAAGCTTTTATTTACTCATGGCTAAATTAATTTTAAAAACACATGTGAGTGGCTTTTTACTTTTTTTTTTTTTATCCTTGAGTGCATTGGTCTTATGTGTTTTTGCAAGACATTTGATATAGTCATAATTGTGAGACATAAAAAGGAATTATATTTCAGATTTATTTATGACTAAAAAACGGTTCTTTTATGATATTTTAGGGACCTGGATTCAAATCCAGACATAACATACTTTTTATAGTTAACATAATGTTAAAGTTGAACATCAAAAAATGCATTGATGAAATTAACAGTTGGATGTGCGAGAACTTTCTTCCTTGCCTTGCCTAAAGTTGCAGTTCACCCACGAATTAAAGGCTGCCAGTAGAAGAAACAGCACACACAGAAATATTATTTTTACATATTACATGAAAAGTCAATAAATTGGCTGGCGTTGTGTGTCTGACGTCAAGAGGACAGTGATACTACAGATTCATATTACAGATCCATTCAATTATATTTAAATTTTAATTAACACTGTAAATCTGAATGTGGGAGAGACAATAACTTTAGCTTCTTAAATTTAGCTTTGTTTGAAGGTAACTTAATATTTATTACACACATGAACAGGAAACCTGATACCTCATAAAATATTATATTGTGAATAGGAAAAGATATCTCAAAAATAACTCTCTGTTCATCGCTGTGGTCTGTTTGTACAATACAAGGAAAAGGAAACAGAGAAAAGGTGTGCACAGGAAAATGATATGACAACAACTGATAATGAAGATAATATTATTTGTTAAAGTCAACATTTAAAGACGAAATTGAAATTGTTTAAATATTTGCCAAATTTGTCGGCACGCAAAGTTTGTGGCCTTCTTTGACAGTGGTTTGTTTATGATCAATATGTATATATATATATATATATATATATATATATATATAAAACAAAGAAATTTTGTCATTACTGTCCCAATACTTACGGAGGGCACTGTAGGTTAGGATCTTTACCGGTTTTCAACAGGACAGATATCAAAGCTTGTCTAAGAGTTTTTAGTAACTCCTTTATTGTCTCCGTATACATAGAAAGCAGTGGGTTGGCTAATTTTGAAAAGAAAGTTTTATAAAAATCTATTGAAAAAACATCTTACCCTGGTGTTTACCAGCTAAGGCTGAGACTGCGGTCTTCTCTTTCAATTTGTTTTTCTCCAGATTTTCTCTGTCCTCATCAAGATTCAATAAATTCTTTAAGATGAGTTTGAAAAAGAAGTGCATATATTATGAAGTTTTTTAACAAAATTTAAAATGCTGAAAAAATATATGCTCTAGGGCAGGGGTCTCCAACCTTTTTGTGAGTGAGGGGTCCCTGAAGGGATAAAATAGTCTCAAGGGTTACTTGTTTGATATACTCCAATACATACATACATATATATATATATTTATTTATTTATGTTTACTTTTTGTATATCTTCATATCTTGCATTTTATGCAAAAATGCATTTTATTTTTCCCTAAATTCTGTGTTTTCCATTTGATTTCTTATGGATTCCGTGTTTTATGATTTAGTACAAATTTATCATAAAAATGGTGTCCAGTGAAATGAATTAATAAAACTTTAACAATTTAATCAATCTTTTAAAATGTAATCAAATGAAAATCAATTTACAACCATTTTTTTGTTTGTTTAATTTGTTTTTTTACTTTACATTTGTATTTTTTTTATCAGACATGATGCTGCACAACAGAACTGTATAAATTAATAATAATAAAAAATAACTTGGTTGCATGATATTCCTTAGTATACAGTAGTAATATATTCAGTCATATAATTTCACGCTAAACCGGACTTTTATTTTGATGGTTTGTCGTGAAGGTCTTTCAGTTAGTTTTAGTTTCAGCGTGTATTTGACGGTATTTCTTCTCAAATGAAACTGCATAACGCTGGTGAAGTGACTCTCAGAGCAGCTCTGACGATGAAGTGCATGTGTTCATGTCCTCATATATTGAGACGCAGACGCTGAAAACACCGCGAGTCACGTGTGTTTGAGTTTGTGTATCAGATGAAACTACTCCATGCATTCAGAGACACACAGAACATGCAGCCTTATTAGCGACATGCACTGACTGGTTGCTGTAACATTTATTTCTGTTGTGTGATAGGATGTTAGATTAATCCATTTTGAGTAAAAATGTCCAGAGCTTATCATCATTATTTATTAACATAAATTTTATCATAATCCCGATATTATGAGGGGCCGTATAGGCCATAATTATTGAAAAGCTTCTTACAAACACTAGTGAAACGAAAAACATTGATAAACCTTAGTGAAATTCATTCATATGCGTTTATATTCTGGGTTCATCTTCTTGCCAGTACAAATTATGCATCATCAATTAAGTGTATACTGAATGTGACCTTTAATATCAGTGTCTTACTACATTACTACTTAATACCAACCTCGTAAAAATAATTGGCGGTCAGTGGAGGAAAGCCTTGTTTTGCTCTCCAGCTGGGAGTTCCTGTCAGAGGGTGATGTCTGTAACAGCAAAATTGCCCAGATGGGAGATACATCAAATGTGTGCTGTTGGAGAAAAGACTGCACAAGAAACAAAAGTTCCCCTGATTTAATAAAAAAAATATTTAAGTTGCCATTACACTCATCCGCATACATGGGGTTTGATTGAGAAAGAAAAAAACATGCAAAGAAACATTCAACTTAGGTCACATCCAGAAAATAAAAGGAAAAAGAAAAACGAGAGTCGGCAGAGTGGATTTTTCTACTGTGGCTTACTTACAGAAGGTAACCCTGGGGGCCAGTCTAAGTCGCAGGTTATACCTTTGGTTGGCACAATCAACATCACCTTCAGTCAAATCACAGGAACTGACAGGATCAATGCAGTCAGGCATGTCCTCGCCATTGACATCGAACAAATCAGTCAGAGAAACTCTGACATCAGATTCCAGATCACAGATATCGTTAGTAGGATAATCACAGGTTGTCACACCAGGACTTGCATGACAGGAGCCCCTATCATCCAACAAGGTACTGTACTCAGAAACTTCCTGAGGTTGATCCACAGGCGCAACCTCAGACACATTACCAGAATCCCATGTATAAAAGGGTTCCATGTTTACACATGAAACAGCATCCTCCCCTGTAGTCACATTAACAAGTCTATAATTTACATCAGACAACTTCTGAATGACACGGTAAGAACCTGTGTATAATGGCGCAAGTCTGGCAGTGAAGTTTGAAATCAGTCAGACCGTGGATAAGGTTTAATTTACACTGGATCATTCACAGAGAAAGAAACAAGTTGACGTCTCTTGTCATAGGAATCAAGCTGAGAAATCAGATCCAGGGGCATATTCAGTTCTCGGCCATACAGCACCATTGAGCTGTGCGTAGGGTGAAACAAATGTGGGGACGAAAGCAATTCAAAGAAGTATGCTTATTTCCAACATATGCTCTAATGGCCATTTTCAGCATTCGATTCACTCTCTGTGGCATTTGTCTGGATGGTAGGCATTTGCAAGTTTGTGCGCAGTGCCTAAAGCAGTAACTGTGTGTTTAAAGAGGTCACTTATAAATGCAGAACCGCTGTCTGATATCAGGTACTTTGGGGCACCATGCCATGCAAAAACTTCACTGACCAACTTACTGGCAGCAACAAGAGCTGTAGCCTCCCTCACAGCACAAACTTCGAGCCACTTTGAAAAGTAATCTACTTAGGATGTATGATGTATGAATTCAAGGATGTATGAATTCCCACTCTGTGTCCGAGGCAAGAGGCCCACAAAGTCCACCCCCGTATACTCCCAGGGATATTGGGGGCAGATTGAGTTTGCAAGACTTTGTTCTGCAGAGTCACTAAGCTTTCATGGAGTATTTGAGTTCTGGATGACCCGATCGCTTGATGGTGCAGCGTGTGAGCGCCAGTTGGAGCGCGATTAACACAAAGGCGAAGGAGCACGAGAGCGAAAGAGCACTGATCTGTTCGGGCATTGGGTTTTTGATCGAGCCACATAAGTCCGTCCCACGTCACGGTCTTCCAATCAGCTTGTTGCAAGGCGGGGCCACGCCCTGCACGGTTCCTGCATAATTTAACATGATGCTTCAATTTATCACGTGGGGAACATCCTTGCCAGAATTTTGTTAATACTTCTATAAAGTTTCTTAATGCGAGTATTGTACATACTTCCCACTTTTCATTCATACCAAAGTCTTGCACATAAAATAAGCTTTCATTCAAGCTCAAATATCGGGTATCTGGCATACACGTTAATAACCTTATCTACTAAAAAAAGGGTAATAAAGCATTGATTAAACTTCATAGGTTACAATAAACACATCAAGCATATATAAGACATCAAACATATTATTTGTGAATATAGTTGCCCTTTTTATACTTTTAAATGATTGTCTTTTGAACATCGTCCAGGCAACCTCAGGGTTTCTTTGTTGCAACGAAAAGAGCGTGGTTCTTTTGGAATGCAGGATGTGAGGGGAGGAATTTATGAAGCTCTTATGGTGAAGGTCTGCTGAGCTTCCCGATCAGACGTGTCATTGTAAATCTGTCTCTTCTGTTGATTCGATTATCAATTTATGCTGAAGCTAGCAGTGGTGGAAAGAGTACTGAAAAAATATACTCAAGTAAAAGTACCATTACCTTCCAAAAAATGTAGTGCGAGTAGAGTAAAAGTACTTGTCCAAAAAAAACTACTTGAGTAAGAGTAAAAGAGTAGCCTATTTAAAAGTACTCATGAGTATTGTTTTTTTTTTTTTTCTTCTTAATTGTTGCAATACTTTTTTACAGTTTTTTGTATAAATGCCGACCCATTATCTCAACTTATTTCTGATGGTATTCCAAATCTAGGAATTAGTTCTCTTGTACCATTTTTCCTTCATGTGTACGCCAGATCTCTTGTGAGTCTTTTTTCGCTCCCCTTTGGTGCCACTTTGATTGTTCATAGGGGCCTACTTGTTGTTGAATTCGAATTATATCCTCTAATTGAGGTTGAGGTTCGATAAGTACTACAGGTGCTAATACTGCTACTTGACACCCTGAAGTTTTTTTAGCTTCTAAATTTGCTGCATTGTTTCCCTTAATGACATTTCCCTTCTTGTGTGCCTGACATTTTATTATTGCTAGTCTTTTTGGAAGCATAGCAGCAATTAATTGCCCTATTTGTTCTATTTTTTCTTTTTTTTTTGATCTCTTTCTGGATCATATATCATTGTGCAATGAAATTCTGATTTTGGTAGCTGTGATTCAGGAATTTGTACTTCAATATACTTTACCCACTTATTGACTGTCTGTCTCACATCTTGTTCTATCTGTCCTGTCCAATAGATATTAGCTTTTGGCTCTGTAACCACCATTTGTGTTTCTGTTCCTATTGCTTCGATATATATTCCTTCTGGAGAACACCAAATTTGTAGCCCTAATTTACATAATGCATCTCTTCCTAACAAATTGATAGGAGTCTGATTTGATACCAGAATGGGCATTGTTATACTTT
>NW_015636845.1:1841579-1850594 GCF_001515625.1 Sinocyclocheilus rhinocerous
TGTATATGACTTTCTTCTTTCAGACGAATCCAGTCAGAGTTATATTAAAAATTGTCTTTGATCTTTCAAGCTCTATCGTTGTACTCAGCGGGTGTTGCATTCCTTCGGTTCAAAAGACGTGAAATAAAAAGCACCCTTCCACAAAAAAAAAGTGTCTCACACGGCTCCAGGGGATGAACAAAGGCCTCCTGTAGCGAATCGATGCGTTCTTGTAAGAAAAATATCCATATTCAAAACGTAATAATCACTTGAATCTAGCTTGCGCTCACTGTTGTACACGGAAGCAGTTCCGGGGGAATTACGTATGAGGTCAGCTTTGCGCAGTGAAACGCAGCCTAATTTTCATTTTTGACTGAACTAACCCTTTAAAATGTTTAAAGTTAGGGGTTCTTTAAGAAAGAGTTACTATTGAAGCGTAACGGGTCATATGACCAGGTTGAGTTGAACGCAGGACCGTTGCATTATGGGTTGAAGTAACATGGATGCAGAGAAACGCTAATGGTATGCAGAGCCTGAAAAGGAGTAGCCTACCTTTATCTGCATGGTCTAAGAGGGCGCACACGGTAATTCATCTTTAAATCTGTTGCATTTGTGTATCAGCGGACATTTACATGAAAGACTTGAAAAGGACTCAACCTAAATGCATATTTTGAACATTATATGCTTTATTTCTTGTAGTTTTCACGGTGTCTGCTGAAAAGAGACAGAGACAGAGAGACCAATAAACAGCAAAAAGACATTTGTATGAAGCGTGGCTATCATTTCATTAGACCAGTGCAGCTACAATCCTGGAAGAGTAGACTACAATGCCGACTGTTCTGACTCGCAGACTGTAAGTACGTTTTTATATTTAAAGAATTTGCCACTGATGATTCAAACGCGAGTTTTGAGCAGTGTAGAGTAGCGCTTGTTGTTTGTCATTTCTCCAATCACAAATGCAGACATGGTTTTATGTTTACGCGGCGCGATGCAACACAATGTAACGCGTGAAAACACAGTATAAGTCATTATAATCAGTAATTATGTCCCCACTGGATGCTGCAAATGCCTCGTTTGTAATGGGTTTTAATGTTTATGTCTCGTTGCTCCAGCCGGACACGGCATCACAATATGGTAAGGGGCGTAACATTTCCGTCACATGCTTGAGGTATTCGGCCAATCACAATGCACTAGATAGCTGGCCAATCAGCGTACACCTCGCTTTCCAGAACGAGGAGCTTTATAAAAATCAACGCGTTTCAGATAGGCGGGGCATAGAGGAGCAACAATAATGTACAGTATGTGGAAAATAATGTGTTTTTGAACCTTAAACCGCATAAACACATTACATTACACCAAATACACAAAATAATGTTCTTTTTAGCAACATCATATGACCCCGTATTTGGCCAATCACAACGCACTGGATAGCTGGCCAGTCAGAGCACACCTCGCTTTTCAGACCGATGAGTTTTGTAAAAATCGACGCGTTTCAGAAAGGCGGGGCATAGAGGAGAAACAATAATGTACAGTATGTGGAAAATAATGTGTTTTTTGAACCTTAAACCGCATGAACACATTTCATTACACCAAATACACAAAATAATGTTCTTTTTAGCAACATCATATGACCCCTTTAAAATCAAAATAAAATAGAATGTTCAACTTAAGGCATTTTTGACAAATGAGCCATTTGGTGTTACTGTATGATATGTATTTACATGATTGTAAATAATTATTTAAAGTATTTAAAAAAAACAGACTTTATTCATGCAGGTCAAGCTGATTTCCACACAGTTCCCAGGAACCACTGCCATTGGGCTTTCCGGAGCAATCATATGCAGTTCCATCACTCCACATCCACTGTCCTACCTAATGAGTAAAGAAGGTGAAAAGAGAGCACTACTGTATGACAGGACACTGTAGATACAGTAGCACAAAGATACTTTATATAGACAGGTCATTATAGGTCTCTTTGCCAAAAACTCAACTCGGTTTTCAGATTGTTGCCTTCAGAACCTCAGAGAAAGATTTTGTGAAGTTCCAGAAGGAGCCCTGCTTTTATACTTTACTTGATGTATAAGTCACAAGGATGATACAGGATGTGATTAAAAAAATCCAAATAGTTGTTGAGCTTTGCTATGTGTGTGGCAACGCTGGTGATATTGCAAAGCTTTGTCCAGAGAACGAGAGACCTATCAAGGTTTTGTCTGCCATGCATGTGGAAAGGATGGCCATATTGCAAGGCATTGTTTGAAGAAAAGAAGGAAAGCTCAGGAAGTTGTTTTGCTCATGGATGGGACACAGACAAAAGAAGAAAGATGGACTTTCATGATTTGCTTAAGAAAACAAGCAGTTTAAATACCCAGCTGGCACTGTGTAAAGAAGATAAGAAAGAAGCCATTCACACCTTGCCAGACACATCTATAGCAGTGGAACTGATCTGACACACAGTTATACATTATACTTGATAAATAATCCAACACCCCCCTCACTCAACAACAAAACTAGGTGCCAGGGTGAATACACAACTGCCAGCAATGAACCCAGCAGTTTGTCTCAGTTTGTCATCCTAACAAGGATTATGTATCGGAATTTTGCGTACTATGTCTTGGTGGGCTTTGATGATATTGCTCTAAAGGTCATTTTTCGTAATGGACTTACTGAACCCATTTGTTTTCAGCTACCAAGGAGAAAAATCCATTTAGTACTACTTAAGATAATCTTAAGAACATCTAAGTGTACTCAACTGTGCTGTTCTGGGACACCATGAATATTAACTAAAATGTGCTTTTAATATACTATCCCTGTATTTAAAAAATGTATTTAGTTACCACTTGTAGTATACTTGAACCCACTATTTTATGAAAGATGTTAAAAGCACATTTTAGTTAATATTCATGATGTCCCAAAAAAGCACAGGCCAGTTGTGTCCTAATGCTTAGAGAGTCGTAACTTGTAACCTGAAGGTCACGGGTTCGAGTCTCAGGTCCGGCAGGAATTGTCGTGGGGGGAGTGAATAACCAGCGCTCTCTTCCATCCCCAATACCACGACTGAGGTGAGACCCTTGAGCAAGGCACCGAACCCCCAACTGCTCCTCGGGCGCTGCAGAAATATGGCTGCCCACTGCTCCGGGTGTGTGTTCACGGTGTGTGTGTGTTCACTGCTGTGTGTGTGCACTTGGATGGGTCAAATGCAGAGCACAAATTCCGAGTATGGGTCACCATACCTGGCCACAAGTGCAAAATTAGTGTGTGAAAATAGAGCACTTTAAGTACAGTTCAATCATGACAACTAATAGATCTGCTACGCTGCTGCTGCTGCTGCTGTTGGTTATTGCTGTATTGCACGATAATCAGGCAACATTCACAAAAAGTATTGGATGTTTTTGAAAATTTCATATAGAAGGACTATAATTTGTAATTTACGCATTAAAGTAAATTGCGATTGAGTTGATATGATTTATGTTTAACTATAAAACATTCAAAATACTAAATAATTATTTAGTTAAAGGGTTAGTTCACCCAAAAATGAAAATTAGCCTGTGTTTTACTCACCCTCCGCGTAACGCTTCCGCATACGACAGTCAGCAGAAGTGAGTGAAAAGTGTTTATTACATTTGAAATATGGATATTTTTCTTACAAAAACGCATGGATTCGCTACAGGAGGCCTTTATTCATGCCCCGGAGCCATGTGAGGCACGTGTTATTACGGATGCGCGTGCTTTATTTAATGTGTTTTGGACTGTTGAACATCTTTCTTATCTCATCTTTCCCCTTTCTCCCTTATTTGGATTTTATCTGTATACAACTCCTCAAATCAAACAATGACATCCTTTACCATCCTCGTGACTTAAACAGAGTTGACACTGAGTAAAGTATAAAAGCAGGGCTCTTTCTGGAACTTCACAAAATCTTCCTCTGAGATTCTGAAGGCAACAATCTGAAAACTAAGGTGAGTTTTTGGCACAGAGACCTACTGAATAACCTTTCGACTTAAAGTATCTTTGTACTTTGTAATTGAAATAGCTTGTGAAAATACTGTGAAATTACATACAATTGCATGAAATTTGAAATCATTACGACTGAAGGTCTATGAAACGTCAGTCAATAAAGCATTTTTTTAAAACAATGACACTTACATTTTTGAACTAAAATATTATTGCAACCATATAGGCTAGCCTATGAATGAATAAAAATTTAAATTTTTCAATGAAAGAAAACCTACTTCTGGTTCTTGGATTTGTACTTCAATAATATAGATACGGAGGTCCAAGTTTAAGAATGCGCTAGAAGCAAAATTTTTTAAAATGTATTTCTCTCTCTCGCTCTCTATTAACTTACAATAGTGAAAGACGTCTTTCCTCGGGTAGATTGAATGTTTTCCCGCCTTGCTGGATGTTGGGCTCATGAACAATAAGTTGCATTCGCCCAAACTGATTTGCCAAAATCAAAATGCAGACGGTGAAGGGAATTTCCGTTAGCGCGAGTCCCGTTTGCTGTGAAGCGGGAGCATCCGGCAGAGGATTCCGCTTGGTCTTAAAGCCTTCCTTGAGCGGCTACGTTCACAAATAAAACAATTTGCGCAAAAAGAATGATTAATTATCAATTGAGAATTTGTTATTCATATGGTCTGGTGGTCATATGGCGTGCCTGTGAATACGGGACAAATTGCGTTAGCTTGCATACGGGACGCTTTGATGCCTTAAAGGGGTCATATGATGCGATTTCATTTTTTCCTTTCTCTTTAGAGTTAGTAACCCACTGGAAGCCATGCATGCTCATTGCATCACACTGCTCCACCATTTTCACAGATGATGTTGTATGCTTTGGATCATGAGCTGTTCCAAGCCTTCTTCATACCTTTTTCTTCCCGACACGTTGATCTTAATTTCAGCCGGCCAAAGAATGCTTTTCCAGAAGTGGTCTGGCTTTTTAAGATATTTTTTGGCAAAGTCTAATTTGGCCTTGTTTGCACCTTGTTGGTGAACCCTCTGTATTTGCTCTTGTGAAGTCTTCTCTTGATTGTAGACTTTGACAGTGACACACTACCTCCAGGAGAGTGTTGTTCTCTTGGCTGGATGTTGTGAAAGGGTTTTTCTTTACCATGGAGAGGATCCTCCGATCATCCACCACTGTTCTCCTCCGTGGACGTCCAGGCCTTTTTATGCTGCTGAGCTCACTAGTGTGTTCTTTTTTTTCTCAGAATGTACCAAACTGTTGATTTGGCCACTCCGAATGTTCCTGCTATCTCTCATGGCACACTTAGAATCAACTCCAGACCTTTTACCTGCTTAATTGATGTATAAATAATGAAGGAATAGCCCACGCCTGTCCATGAAACAGGTTTTGAGTCAACTGTCCAATATTACTTATGGTCCCTTAAAAAAGGGGGAGGTACATATTAAAGAGCTGCAATTCCTTAACCTTTCCTCCAATTTTGATGAGAATACCCTCAAATTAAAGCTCAGAGTGTGCACCTTAACCATTATATAACTGTAACTTGAATATGTTTTGGTCAGCAGCTAAAATAATAAAAATTGTGCCTGTGGCCAAATATATATGGACCGAACTGTACATTATGGAAGTGCACTTTTTTTTTGCCTGGGACTAAATAGTTTACACAACTTCAGATTTTTACGGGGAACCATCCCTTATGACTAATATTTAACTTATACTATTATATTACTATGCAAAAAAAAAAGGGGGAAATTTATATTTAGTTAACCTAATATTAATTTTTTTATATAAGCTCATCTTACCCCATTCTCCTGTATTCGATTTTATTAAATTGACAGATCAAACAGTCACATCCTGTGTCATCCTTGTGACTTATACACACTTGACATCAAGTGAAGTATAAAAGCAGGGCTCTTTCTGGAACTTCACAAAATCTTCCTCTGAGATTCTGAAGGCAACGATCTGAAAACCAAGGTGAGTTTTTGGCACAGAGACCTACTGAATAACCTTTCTACTTAAAGAATCTTTTTGCTTTGTTTTTAAAATACATTGAGAATCCACAGAGTGCGGACATTTAATTTTCCTGCTTATTTATTTCCAGGTTCATCATGGCAATCCTGAGAAGTCTGCTTCTTCTTTTCATTGTGTTCTCCATGGGGAATGCAGATGGTAACCAAGAGATATTTATTTTTAAGATTTTTTTTTTTAACTTGGTATTCCATTTTAACATCATTCTATCAAACCTGAACTGTTGTTTGTTTGAAGCTTTATGAAGAGGGATAGCAGGAAATATATTATTTTAACTAATATTTGCATGATTGATAAGGGATCTACTAAAGTGTGTCTAGAATACACACATTTGCAGCACATAATAACACAATCATTAAATAAGCTACATAAAATAACAATATTAAAAAAAGGTTTTCAGATATTACAAGAGCCCTAATGTTTATGTACTGGATGCAGTTAATTTGGCTGAAAAATGCCCTTATGGATGGATGCTACAAGTTCTTCCCTCAGTCGGTCAACTGGATCACAGCAGAGGTAATGTGCTAGTTGTAGGTGATTTTTATTTCATTTATAATTTTTCTTTAAGTAAAACTTTCTTTTTCTGCGAATAAATAATACAGAAAACTGATAACGAGCAAAATTAACAATCAGACCAGACATTGTTCACAAGTGACTAAAACTTTTGTTTAAAAAAGTCACTTTGTGCTTTATGCTGAAAATATTATATTTTGTACTGACAAAAAAAAATCTGTCTATTTAGAGAAACTGCCAAAGTCTTGGCTCAAATCTCGCATCTGTGCACAATAAAATGGAAAATGATTTTCTGCTGAGTCTGGTACCTTCTTCCACGCGCTCTTGGGTTGGTGTTCATGATGGTGAACAAGTAAGTTAAATTGTGTGGCCTAAAAAAACTTATTTGTTTGTCTAGACTGAAATTTCTTCTTTAAACATGAAGATGGGTTGACTTAGCTGCTTACTGGTTTCAGAGTACAGCAGTGCACTCTTTATAATCACTCTCTTCACTCTTTAGGAAGGACAGTGGGTGTGGAGTGATGGAACTCCATATGACTACACCTACTGGTGCTCTTATGAACCTAATGGCGGTGGTTCCAAGAACTGTGTGCTGATTAACTGGACCTGTAAGATTGCAGTCTGTTTCTTTTTTTTTTTTTTTACATGAAATGACAAGTGCCTTTAGTTGAACATTCTGTTTTATTTTGATTCTACCACCACTGTAATGATCAGAATAACTTATTTACTTTTTCCACCCTACAGCTAGCAGTTGCTGGGTCAATATACACTGTTCGATTTCAGTGGGCTATGTTTGTGCTAAAGACCTGTGAGATCATATGCAGTCATCCAGCTCCACAGTTACTTTGATTGTACTACATTTACATTTTTCTGATATTATCTTTACAAAAAAAAAAAAAAGCTATTCTGAAATTAAGCTTCATTTAAATTTCTTCTAAACTTTAAACTCTTCTCAATACCTTCTCCGAAACACTCTTACAATCAAATAAATACAAATAAATTAATAAAAGCATTGATGAAGCAAATTCTGTGTGTTGTGGAGTTAAATTCATGTATAAAAATAAGTACATTTCATAGTAAGTTTGGCTATCCACCTTTATCCTGCACCCCATTATGCTTTGAGCAAATTATGGGGGTAAAATGTTACATTGTAAATAATCAGCAAAAGGTTTGCTCTTTGAATGCAATAATAAGCGTTTTCAAAAACGTTCAACCATCGATCATTAAAAGGAAATTTAAAAGTATGAAAGCATTTACAAATTACTTTTAACATACCTTGAATAACCCCAAAAGCTTGATTGTTTCTGCAACAATATCATGCATGTGTTAAATGTCACTGTTGTAATATATGTCTATATTATGTAACATATGTTGCCCTCATCAAAATTTCCATAATTTTAACAGATAACAAATTTTGTGTTAACCTGCTTTAGAAACATTAAGATAAACATGACTGATAGGGTTAAGAAGTGAAAAGGGGACACGATTACATTTTAAAGCATGTGAAAACAAACCTGGAGCATTACAGTGAAATATTCATGGCATACATCATAAATTAAACCGGGAGAGCAAAAATGCACAGTATATGTTGTTTTTCTTTTTTCATATTGCTTTTTGTTTCAGTTTTTAATAGAACTTCCCCAAACCGGAAGTGCCTCTCAATATAAAACACAGTAGGCTCGCTAGGAAAAAGGTGGATTGGAATGGCATTAAATGATGTTATAATCAGGGGTGGGGGTGTGCAAGCTGCAGTGCACACAGCTGCTTCCTCATTTAAAAATGCAAGAAGACATTTGTAAGTTTTGTGTCTTACAATGGATTTTAGGCAAATATCCACCTCTGTAAATGCTTCAGAGTGAACTGTCTGAACGAATCAAACTAAATCGCAAAAAATTTCTAAACAGCTGAAAGAAAACATACAGGACATGACAGCTGAAATATTGTTAGAGAAAATGATTGTAAAGTTTATTTATCAGTAGACTAATATTTCACCAAGGCTCATGCCTCAGATACATATATGACTGAAAGCACTTGTCTGTGAAACATATTTGTCATTTCTCAGAGTACATCTGTAAGATGGTGAATCTGTCATGAGGTCTATAAACCTTATGTGGCAGAGAAACTTTTTGTCTTTAAAACTTCCATTTTAACGGTAGCTCTGTTAATTTCTATTGTATTGCTGTTTAAAGTATTTAGCAGGTTTTATGTGCATTGTTTGCAGATGTGTAAAGTATTGGAGTAAATATAATTAGTTACTGTACTTGAGTATCTTTTTGGATACTTTGTAGTTGTACAGAGTATCAAAGATATTAGCAACTTTTACTCTCTACTTCACTACATTTTTGAACGAGTATCTGTACTCTTTACTCCACTACATTTGAACATCACCCTGTAAACAGTGTGTGCTGTTCTGTGTCAGTTGAATTTTTTTTTTTGATTTAAAAAAAAAAAAAAAATTCTTTTGCGCACAAAAAGTCTGATCTCGGAATCGTATAATTGCGGATGAACCACTGATGTCACATGGATTATTTTAC
>NW_015636845.1:1850828-1852935 GCF_001515625.1 Sinocyclocheilus rhinocerous
CTATTCTTTAATATTGAGAACGATTTTTAGAACTATATCTTAATCGTTATCTTTATAGTTATCGTCCTTGGTGTGAACGGGCCTTAAGACAGAGAAACGATATGGTTGGAATCATTTTCAGAACGATTTTTTCCAGCTGATGAACGATAAAAACATTGACAGCCAATCAGAATCAATCCTGCTATCACGAGCTCGAGAATTTAAAACGACAGATGAGTGTACGCTTAGAATAATCAGACGATATCGTGCGCTGGTGTAGACGCTAATATCGTTATAGTTATCATTCTTGGTGTGAACGGGGCTTTAAGCTTGTTAGCCCCCTGTGTGTATATATAGCCCTAGTTTTTCTTTAGTTCCTTGTGAGTTGTTTAATGTAGGACTAATGGTTGTCTGTTTGTCAGTCATTCTGTTCTTTGTTCCCTTTGGTTTTTGCCTTATTGTTTGTTCTAGTTTTTCCATGAAATACCAGCACATAGATCCTTGCCTCTGCCTTTTTTCCCCAGCTTCTCCACAACATTACAGTTTTTCACTGGCAAATCTCTTTGACTAGTGCATTTTTTGAGCCTATATTTAGTATAAGTAAAATAATTAAGTACTGTTAAAATCGGATACTCTAAGGCTTTTACTCAAGTTGTTTTGGAGTTGGTGACTTGTAACGTGTAGTGGAGTAATTTTCACTGTAAGGTATCTGTACTTTTACTCAAGTATGGTTTTTAGGTACTCTTTACACCTCTGATTGTTTGAATCGGATGTCTGTAAGTTTTTAAAACGCGCGGTTAATTCATAAATTTGTACGACCTTACCTTCACGCTGTGGAAATACTAACCAGAAGACAATAAGTGTAGTGCTGAAAAGGAACAGGGCTACGTAAGTGTCACAGTACAGAGGGAGACCAAACGGGTAGGTACAGGTAAGTAATGATGTTTATTTGACAGAGGATCTGAGGGGAGAGAAGTGGAGAGAGGCACAGAGTTCCAGCTACTGCAGAGGTATGCTCACATGATGACTGCTTCAAGTGTCTTTCACAGGACAGACGGATGATGGCTTCGAAGAAGACTTTCAGCAAGACGGGTAATATTCCAGGTATAGGGAGTCAGATAGGAGTAGCGTAGTGAAACTCGAGACCAGACAAAGTGATACTGCAGTGACTGGGTATTTGTGCTGCGTTGATGAGCTGGTGACAGGTGCGGCTGATTTGTACTCAGGTGATTGTGAACGGGTGTGTGAGGTGATTGGGTCTGATGAAGCTGGAGTATCCCTGACAGTAAGGTCTATAGACACAAAAACAATCTTCTCCCATTCAAAACATCAAAGTCGCAGAAGTTTATCACAAAACATCAAACATCAGTAATGTCATAAATGTTTGTATTAAAATGAATGCCATCAAAACATTCCTCATAAATGATCACGAATCACCTGCCCTTTTGATAGTTTGTGGCTACAATCATAAAACAATTCTAATTCACATCAGCATCTTGTGGCCGAGCTACAGTCATGTTGTTCATGCAATGATGTGTCTGGCAAGGTGTAAATTACTTCTTTCTTTTCGCCTTTCAACGGTGCCAACTGTAAACTGCCTATTTTCTTAAGCAAATCAGGATAGCCCAGGGGCGATTCTAGGATTTTCATTTTAGGGGGGCTCAACCCCCAGTGAGGGTATAATAATAATAATAGCCTTATAATAAAAAAATATATATATAAATAAGATAAAAAATGTTTGATTAATAGGGGTCATATACTAAACTTATTGCAGTATTCCACTGCATTGCATAACATTTGAGTACTGAATAAGCCAAATTCAAGACTTCATGATCTCACACACACAACCTGTTTACTGTACAAACACAAAATTGTACTGTTTGCATTTCTACAACCCTCTTTCCTTAGCTCAAGTATGCAAACCTCTTTGCCACATGCACTGGAATATGTATTATATTGAAAGTTAAATTTTCAAATGAAAATGGCAACATGATCGTTTTATAAAGTATGCGTTCATATGTGCTTAGTTTTCGCTGGAGGAAACAGCTGTGGTTTAATGAGGGGTGAACGCAGTGAAAACTTAGGCTACAGTAGATGGGGAACCGATTATTGCTCCCCCATGATATCT
>NW_015636845.1:1853137-1853502 GCF_001515625.1 Sinocyclocheilus rhinocerous
AGCTGTCTGAAATGTTCCCAAGTCCAGAGACGTAGCAAGGAGATCTGTAAAATAATCCATGTGACATCAGTGGTTCATCCGCAATTATAGGAAGCTACGAGAATACTTTGTGCACAAAAGAAAAGAAAAAAACAACTTTATTCAACAATTCGTCTCCTCCTCATCACCCTGTAAACAGTGTATGCTGTTCTGTGTCAGCTGCGTCACACGGATCTGGTTCCTACGTTGTTGTGATTTGATCTGAACGGAAACAGCGTATCCGTGTGACGCAGCTGAACTAACCCTTTAACAAGAGAAGACACACCTGGAGAGACTAATCAAGGGGAACCAATGAACAAATGGACTAATGGCAAAAAAAAAAAAAA
>NW_015636845.1:1854106-1875127 GCF_001515625.1 Sinocyclocheilus rhinocerous
TGAAAGTTACATTTTCAAATGAAAATGGCAACATGATCGTTTTATAAAGTATGCGTTCATATGTGCTTAGTTTTCGCTGGAGGAAACAGCTGTGGTTTAATGAGGGGTGAACGCAGTGAAAACTTAGGCTACAGTAGATGGGGAACCGATTATTGCTCCCCCATGATATTTTGTAAACTGGATTTATGACAAAGAACTGCACAGATGCAGATATTATAACAATCAATCGATAAACACATACCTTGTCCTCAGGGGCGGATTAAGGTGGTCAGGGGCCCCTAGGCTGCTCTTTGTGTGAGCCCCACCCCCCCAAGAAAATTTACTTCATTTTAAATTTAAATGCATAGATCTGGTGTATTTTCAGAGCAGAATCAAGTGACTCAATGAAGAAATATGTGCTCTTGTAAACAGTTTTGTGCTCTAGTAGTAATTTATTTATTGGTTGCATAGATCTGAATGTGATGGTAGGGCACGATTTTCACTATATAAATGCTTATAAAAGCTACAAATGCTATTCTGTCAAGAGCAGGGAGTGATTTTCTCCTCGTCTTTTGTTGTTTGATTATCATTAACGCCGACACTTAACTCAAGAGACGAGATGAGACACTAGATTGGGTTCACGAGAACGAGACGAGGCAAGATTTTTACACATTATTTAAAAAAAATTCTCAATGACCAGATACATGACTGGAAAAATAGCTTTGCACTCATTTTGTATGGTGCAGGTGCAGGTGCATTTGGAATTGTTTTAACTAATTATCTTGTAATAAATGTCATTTCAGTTTTACTTTCTGAGTATGAATTATCATATGCAGTAAAAGACAACAACACTCAAGCACTTTAAAAGGTTTTGCCACAAACTCAACTGACTGGCTTCTCCGCTGTATGACTTCATGTGAGTCTCTTCAGACCTTAGAACTGTACATGAATTATGAGCTTCTAGAACGTTTGACCTCCTAACTGAACTCCTTTTCACAAATTGAACAGAAATAAAAACAGTATAAATAACAAAAAATAAACAACACAGTTATTTCTTAGTTTTATTAAGTGCAAACAATAAGTGCAGCCATAATCAAAGTATACTCTCTCAATAGAGAATGAGGAGTTACGTCATAATCTTTTCACTCCGCGTTGCATTTCGGGGAGGCGCTGCCATATTAGCTGGGCTGCGTTCAGTCCCGACAAAAACGGTGCAAAACGTTTTTTTAAACGGAAACGGTGGTGCGTTGAACACATTTACCATTATATAATCAGAGCAGTATAGAAAAGTTTATGAAAGTGACACTCCATAATACAGTAGAAAAATATATAAATATGTATAGTATTTTTATGTTACATTAATCAGTGTCTAGCACACCTTCCCAAGGAAAGCATATGAACCAAAAGACATTACAATTACTAAATGATATTTAGACAGACTTAAAGAAGTTCCAGATCTATACTTGTGCCCTTATTATTTCAGTTATTTTGCCTTTAATGTAAATAAACATGTGCAAACAATATTCTTGCTCTTGTGAATTTATTTGGATGTTAATTACATTGTGCGAGCTGTCTCTTTAATACCGCATGGTTTACATACATGTTGCTGCTGATTGGGCTGACATGTTTGACACACCCACCAAACAAGAGAAAACGTATCTCAAACCCCGTTGCACACCGTTTCCAGGAAACATGTCGTTCAAACCGGAAACCGTAGCAAAACGGTGCACACCGGTTTGAGCTTGAACTTGCCCCAGGATACTCTATCCGTTCCCATGGTTACTTTTAATTCTCTATAAGGATAACTGCTTATCTTTTGTTTTGTTTTTGCCTTTAAGTTAAACAATCATTCATTCTGCATTGTATCGTTTGCAGGGAAGAGAAGCTATTTGATCGCACTGCATGATAATTTGATTTTTTTTCTCTCTTAGGTTTTGTAGAATTTTGTTTAATGTTTACCTGATTAGCGTGAAAACAGTGTCGCCCGCTGGACGCTCGCTGCTGCTTCAGCCATCATATGATAGATTATCCAAATAAAAGTGTGTGTTCAACAAGCTGACAGAAGTCAATCAATGTCTTTTTTGGAAAGTTTTAAATGACAAAGTATAATTGTTGTCATTATAAATATTAATGTTTCCATGGCCACGGAGGAGAATCACAGATTGTGGGTCACATTCAGCGAACAGTCACGAACTCACTGTACTTTTTATATTTAACTATTTCAACAAATGACAAGCAAAATCAAATCCCTAGGAGCATGTGAACAGTTTTGTAGCATTTTAAAATGCTGGTTTAATGTACTAAGACAGTGATGCTAAAAGACATGGTGATGAGCCAGAATATTAACGCGACATGTTTAAACGTTAAGCGTTTTCCACTCTTTAGAAAACCGTAACGTAGAAAGCGCTTATTGATTAAGACAGTGATATTTAAAGATAATATTTTGGGCTCATCTGTTTTTCTGCACATATCAATATGTGCTTTATTAGTAAGGTGTGTACAGAATGTGGTCTTTTAACCCTCCATGGGATATCGTCATTTATAAATGACGCTAAGAAAAATGCATTTAAAATACAATATTATTGTTCAACCAACAAAATGTTATTTTAGTGATGTCAAATGACATCCCCTTCAACCAGTAAAATTTAAATTTATTAGCCATGTGCTTCACATTTTTGGTAACAAAGTAGGCCTAGTAGGAGACATTAGCACATAGGTCGCATGCTCTCAAAGCTCCATAGTGAGCTAATTTTAGACTAGAAAATACATATAAATTCAAGTTATAAAAAATATAATTGTACATCCAAATGTGTTTTCTAAAGTTTTTTGTCATTTTTAATGCACTTTTATAAAAACAACAACTCCGAGACCAACAAATCTGAGCGTCATGCATAACTGACAAAGTCCTATTATGTGATGCATATTTGGTGTAGCTGGCACTATTGACCAGCATTGGCGTGCAGTATAATAGCCTTTATTCATGTGTTTTAGGTTCATTTTTGTAAGATTTTTGGAAGATGGAGAGACAAATCTGTACTTATTTCAGAAAGTATTGATGATAGTGATATGAGTGCATCAGAAAATCAGGTTGTAGTAATAAAACAAGTTGTTGAGGACCAAGGAGGACAGAAGCAATGAGAGAGAGGGCAGTGGTGAAGAATAGGTTGTTGTGGAAGTCAGGCATTTGGATATATTATTGTATGCCAATTTGAAAGATGTGAACCATACAACAACCAGAGGTCAGAAAAGATGCCGATGTCTATTGGCATTACTATACTGACAGACAGCGATGCTCCAATGATGACTGCACAAGTCAACATCTACTTATGTGTGGGTTGTCTGGGGTACACTGAAAAAGAAGAGTCTTGTTTACTTTCACTTGTGCTACAATAATTGATTTGAAATTCCAAGATGAAACACAATGTTAAAGTTGTTTTAATGCTTTTGAAACACTAAGACATGGTTTTCAGGCAGTGAAATTGCAAGTTTTAGACATTTTCACACACGAGTTCCAAATCAAATCAAATATAGCAGCACAAGAAAAAAATTGAATGTTCATAAAGATCTTTTCACTTCTTTTCAGATAGTGAAAAAGCATTTGATTGTGTGTGAAGTTTCAGACAATTTGCCAAAAATAAATTTACATAATGAGACCACGTCAGTTATAAATGACGGATCCCTAAAAAGAAGGTCAAAGGTCAGATGAAGAAAACAAATTTTGGAAAATGATTTTACTCCTAAATATATGTAAAATATAAAGTCAATAATTTTTTACGCTGTAAATTCATAATTACTCCTATAGAGGGTTAATATCACTGTCTCATTAAGCGTGTTCTTTATGAGAGGAAAATGCTTAACGTGTAAATAAACGCGTTGCGTTCACATTTTGAGCTTATATGCGTATCTGCCCATAGTATATGCTTTACAATTGTCTTCATCACTGTCTTGGTACATTAAGCCACTTTAAGCATTTTAGAAAGTTCCCTGTTCAAGTTCTACTAACTCACAAGCCTAGTGAGAGTCATGCTCGCAAAGAAGGTAATGTTAAATATTAAACCAACAAAATCAAAACGTTCAAAAACACACTTTTATTGAGTGAGAGTCAGTGGGTTTAATCAGTGACATTAACAGATTTACTATTCGGCGTCTTCTCCGCGACTTGCTTCCCTTGGTGTTTTTACACATAGAAAGGCGAAAAAACATACTGCATTGCTCAGTTTTCTCTCAGAATGATGATCTGAGTTACTATTGCAATTCTCGATGCAGCATGAATGACATAGCCTACACTGGTGACATTTTTCACAATCACGACAAAAAAATCTAATACTACGGTGGCCGTGAAGTGCAAAGCAAATCACAATTCTGAAAACAAAATAACAAATTACAAACGCAAATGCAAGTCTAAAAAACAAAATAACAATTCAGAAAGCACAACAACAATTCAGAAAACATTATAACAAGTCAGAAAACACAATGACAAATTTGAAAACAAAATAACAAGTCAGAAAACACGTTTTCGGATTTGTCATTGTGTTTTCTGACTTGTTATAATGTTTTCTGAATTGTTGTTGTGCTTTCTGAATTGTTATTTTGTTTTTTAGACTTGCATTTGCGTTTGTAATTTGTTATTTTGTTTTCAGAATTGTGATTTGCTTTGCACTTCACGGCCACCGTAAAATACTGCCCTAAACTCAATAGCGGAAGGGCAGCGCTATCCTGCAAGTATGGCGGATAAACAAAGCAGTTTCCCAGAACTCGTTACGTCACATTCTCATTCTTTATATTCAAAGTGCAAATAGAGAACACATTTTTCAAGCATGATACAGAGCTATAGACAACTACACAACCTATTAATTAATAATTAACTAACAGACTAATAACAGCCTAGATATTGTATGTAGTTAATCAGCAAATCAGATTCAAGAATTCAAACAGCCCCATTGTAATGCATTTTAATTTTAAACCGTCCTACAGTGGAAAAAGTCCACCCCCTGATGTCCTCTCACATCAAAATCCACTGACATAGCCTATTTGTTTCTGAGCTTGCTTGTAAATGCCAATGGTGCTTGATGTGCATATTTCTTTCCTGACTTCTCACTGGAGAAAGCAGTAGCAGTGTTGCCAACTAATTTTAATGGAAAGTTGCTAAAGGAAGGTCGATTTGTTGCTAAAAGTTGCTAAATGTGCCATTGTCATTGTGCGATGATGTCATCACGACGCAAAATTGTGTCACTGCATCAAATCTCAGCAAAAAATATAATTTATATATGTTAATTTCGTTTCAGAATTGTGATTTGCTTTGCACTTCACGGCCACCGTAAAATACTGCCCTAAACTCAATAGCGGAAGGGCAGCGCTATCCTGCAAGTATGGCGGATAAACAAAGCAGTTTCCCAGAACTCGTTACGTCACATTCTCATTCTTTATATTCAAAGTGCAAATAGAGAACACATTTTTCAAGCATGATACAGAGCTATAGACAACTACACAACCTATTAATTAATAATTAACTAACAGACTAATAACAGCCTAGATATTGTATGTAGCCTAATTTGGCGCGTGAGGGAGTTGCTCTCAAAACGCGGAGTATTAAAATCGCTTGAATGCGCGTGCGCGTTTGTCTTTCGGTTTCGAATTAACGATCGCGCGAACTCTCGGCAGTGCAGTGCATACATTCTACAATACAAGACGTTAATTTTGTCAGACGCTCTGCAATTATTCCTCCTTTAATGTTTCTTATGGGCCAATGAGGGTCTTTTTTGGTTCGCACTGAAGTAAATTTAAAATAATAAAAAAATATATTCTGGCCAATCAGGGGCCCCTGCACACGTGGGGCCCCTAGGCTGTAACCTAGGCAAGCCTGTGCATTAATCCGCGCCTGCTTGTCCCCTGTTTCTCGCTCTGCGCCGCCACGGTCTGTGGATTGAAAAAGAATGCGCTGAAAGATGGGGAGGAGCCGATCGAAGTCTGCCGCCGTTTTCATATGAAATTTAAAGGGGACTGAGGCAATCACGAATTCGTGTACAGTTTATGGAGCTAATCGCAAAATTTTAGGGGGGCTGAGTAGACATTTTAGGGTGGCTATAGCCCCCCCTAAAAATGGCCTAGTGACGCCCATAGCCTATCTTTCTTTTGTGTGAAAAGTGATACGGTTTTGCCCTATGGCCCATCCTTCCACGTGTAAAACAAACAACTTCCTGATCTTTTCTTCTTTTTTCCAAATGCCTTGCAACGTGACCATCCTTTGCAAGTCTTGATGAGATCTCTTATTCTCTGGACAAAGACTTGCAATGTCACCAACTTTGCCACACGCATAGTGTGCTAGAAATTTCCCTACGCACCTGATTTTTTAACAATTACAATTTAAGTTTTTTTTTATTAGCTAGTAAAAAAATTTTATTAGCACATTCTGAACAATTCGTTTTAAGCAGTGTATTAGTAGTTTGTTAGTATGCTACACTCTAAGAAAAGCCTGTAAAAATAGTCTACTATGTTAATATGAAGGAATTTTCCATATTGATTTTTCACAGGTTTTTTTTACCTACATTTTAAATTCTGCATTGTATTTAGTGTTTTTGGGTTACAGGGTTACAAAGGATAATGGATAAAGTCCTGGAAAATTACTACCTTTTCCATTTTTCTAGGGGGGCTGAGTAGACATTTTAGGGTGGCTATAGCCCCCCCTAAAAATGGCCTAGTGACGCCCATAGCCTATCTTTCTTTTGTGTGAAAAGTGATACGGTTTTGCCCTATGGCCCATCCTTCCACGTGTAAAACAAACAACTTCCTGATCTTTTCTTCTTTTTTCCAAATGCCTTGCAACGTGACCATCCTTTGCAAGTCTTGATGAGATCTCTTATTCTCTGGACAAAGACTTGCAATGTCACCAACTTTGCCACACGCATAGTGTGCTAGAAATTTCCCTACGCACCTGACTTAAGTTAAACTAGCTGTCTGCCCACACCAAAATTATCCTCAGGTGACTTCTCTGACCGCACTGGAGAACCAGGCCTTATAATTCTGATAAGAATTACAGCCAAGAATAGCCTACTTCAAACACCAGTAAAACACAATAGCAGAGGCAAGGGAAGAGTAGGCTAATCCACACAACAGAGGAGAATCAGGGCAGACAGCAAACAATCAAAAACCAGGGAAACAGTCCAAGATCACAACCACAAGAAACAAGGGTGAACGCTAAGAAATGTTAGCAAGAGCAAAACAAGACTTAGCACTGAGCATGGGTAAAGAAGCTCCGGGTCATCACAGAAAACAGTGTGTGTCCCAGTGTGCATACTATCCACCCTATCTGCCCTAAATAGTATTGAAAATGACTAATATAACATAGAATTTAGGAAGGATAATATGAACATTGGGACGCAGGCCTAGACAGGGATAATGGAGTCCGGGAGAAAAAGGTGATGGAGCCCTCTGATGGCGACTGGGAGGAACAACAGGGACCGGATTCACGACAATTTGATTATTTGCATTAAAATACTGGTATTTTGGATTTGTTTATTATGAAAACTTGCTGAAAATTTACTCACCCTCAGGCCATCGAAGACGTGGATAATGTTTATTTCTTCAGATTTGGAGAAATGGATCCTCTGAGATGAATGGGTGTCATCAGTCCAAACAGCTGATAAAAACATCACAATAATCCACAAGTAATTCGGCAGCAGCGGCTCTACTAATATCGAAACTGTAAATTAATTTGCTTCAAGAGCAGCAGCGTATTTCCTCGCTAGTGAGAAATATCAAGCCTTATTTTGTGATAAAGCTGGCTTTTCACGGTCCTGTTTTTTTCTGGCCACTCACTAAATAAATACATTGACAATGTAGACATAAATATTTATTTTAAATTATTTTACTTTTTATTCGATTTTGCATTTGGATATATATTTAGGCATTATCAAAGACTACTTTATCATGTAGGGTACTGATGTACCCCCAAAAATTGCTCTATATTAATTTTTTCCCATTCATTCCCCATGGTGATCATTTTTGACTGTAGTGTGACTTTATTTTTAAGAACATTTAGCCTTTTTTATAATGTCCACTTTTTTTGTGTGTAAAAGTGCTACAAAGGTGAACAAGTTTTGTGCAACTCTGATGAAGTAAAAAAGCTTAAAAATTAAAAACTTAAAAAATTTCCAAAAAGCCACAAACACTCTCTGGTTCAGGGTCATTTTATTCATATGTGCAGAACATACACATATATCACTTTAGTAAGCATTAACATATTTTTCCTCAAGAAAAATTAAATTGACAACATTCCAGAGAACAAACCACTAAATAACATGGAGTGAGGCTGTGGACGTCTTTATGTTTTCATAGTGCCATTAATTCTGCTATCACTTCAAGTAAAATTATCACTCTTTACTGCTGTTAATGGGAAATATAAGCTTCTTATTTGAAGCTTATTTGTAGTTGCTATATGTTGTAGAACGAGCAAAGATGTTTCATAACTAGAGCATTTATTTTTAGGCACTTCAATCAAAGGTCAAGGTAGTAAACCAGCAGTAACATTTGAGACTAAGTCTATAACTGTCAAATCAGGTGCACTCTAAAACAATAGTATCCCGCTGCAGACCCGCAGCACCAGCAGTTTCAGAACCGCAGCCACAGAACCGGAAGTGAAGGGCGGAGCAGCAGCGGCTCTACTAATATCGAAACTGTAAATTAATTTGCTTCAAGAGCAGCAGCGTATTTCCTCGCTAGTGAGAAATATCATGCAGCTTTTAAGTTGCTAAACTATTTTACTGATAAAATCGTAAGAGCTGCACTGACAACACGTTTCTGCGTGTACGTGTGTGCGTTTGTATGGGAGGGAGAGTGGGGGTACCTGATAAAACGTAATTTTGTGGCAAAAACATGGAAATAATTTGTCATATGTATCCTCTTGTTTACTATATTTATTTGCTTGGGGTTTGGTGCTGTTGTAGGCTGTAAAGACCGTTGGAATAACGGAAATCATTTGGGGAAGTACGTAATGCAGTCAATATTTGCATGCTTTAGACCAGGGCTGTCCAAACTCGGTCCTGGAGGGCCGGTGTCCTGCAGAGTTTAGCTCCAACTTGCCTCAACACACCTGACTGGAAGATTATATGCCTAGTAAGAGCTTGATTAGCTGGTTCAGGTGTGTCTAATTAGGGTTGGCGCTAAACTTGGTGCTGCGGGTCTGCAGCTGGATATATCTCCTCTAAAATTAAAAAGCAACAGCATAAAAACGTCCTTGAGGTCCTACAAATAATGAAAAACAAACATGGATCAAAAACATTCACTTGGGTACAGGAATAAAAATGTGCATTACAATTCCTTTGCTGTAAATATTAACAGAGTATTGACTCTACACAGAAAAGAAGACATTCAATATCCACATAATTAGAATAAAGATACATATTATCTTTAATTTAAAGTGAGTGGAGAAACATAGCAGAATAAAAGACATACAGAATGCAACAGAAAGTCTTACAAACGAACACTAGACGATAAACAACTAACATTGTCAATATTTCCCAACAGATAGATGAGCTTGCAGGGAAAAAAACAGAGGTCAGAAAGTACAGAGAAAGAAAATACTGCAAAGGGATATCAAGTAAAGAAATTACTAATAGCCCTACATACAAGTAAAAAAATTCATTCAATAAATGCTTTAACTGTTTGTTTTGACCATTATGGCCAATGAAACATGGCCACATAATCTTTCATTTGGCTCATTCAGAAACAAACAGTAATGGAATGTGCACAGAATGAACAGAACGCCCGCCTTAAGCCAGATTAAAATACAAAGATGATTTACATTCACAGCGTGTATGACTCAGAATGGTCATAACATTCTAGAAACCTTAAACAACTTTACGTGCATTGATTAAGATTATAACACGAAAATTAGCAGGGTCCTTTATACATTTCATGTAAACTATTATGCTACAAAGAAATCTCATTGCACTTTTGTCTTCAAAGAGAAACCAATTACATTAATTACAAAAGCAATTACAGAAGTTGAGCAAATCATTTAAAGATTAGAATGTGATCTATCATCTAACTGTCCAGTCCATCGAGGAACTCTCCTTCAATGATGTGCTCTAGGCGTTTCATGACCTGATCACTACTGGGTGGTGGGTAGTCGGCGGCATAATGCGGGAGGTGTGCGGAGGAGCCATAAAAAGAGCAGCACAGGGTGCTGAAGAACGGGACGAGATCCACGATAGAGCAGAGAGAACGTAGTGTGAGCAGAGGAAACTCCACTCGATCTGTGCTTGACTCTCCAGCTGTTCCATTCAGCTCCTGAACACACATTCAAGATATTTACAGACTGAGAATTGGGTCTATTTGTGAAAAAGCACCATATTTACTGGTTCACTGGTGCTCTTTCACAGATACATTGAAGCATGTGTTTCTGTGCATGGAGATCTTACCCCATAGCGTCGGTTTATTCCATCCAGGATCCTAACAATATGCGGTTTACACTCTTGTTCACCTTCCAGCAGAGTGTTTCCTGGTCCATCATAATGGTCGACATCTACTTCAGGAATGAAAGCCCAGCGATACCTGCAAACAAACAAATACATACATACATAAAGTTCAGATATTAACAGATCATGAACAGTGAATGTTACGTTGTGGAGCAGATCAGAAGCCATTTTTGTTGGGTCAGGCATTAAAGGTCACCTAGAAGTAAGAGGGAACCTATTGACCTTTACTGATAGCTGTCAATGTTGGGGCAACTATGACAGTCCACTTAGCATTAAAAATGTAAAAGAAAATGTAAAACACACACACACACACACACACACACATTTGTTTCTGTGAATTGTGGGGACTTTCCATAGACTTCTATTACTTTTATACTGACCAAACGATATTTTCTATCCCCTAACCCTAAACCTACCCCTTACAGAAAACCTGTTTGCATTGTTACACTTTCAGATAAACATCATTTACTATTTTTAATAAGTTTTTCCCTCGTGGAGACCGCAGGCCGGTCCCCACAATGTCAATAATTTCAGGTTTTACTATCCTTGTGGGGACATTTGGTCCACACAATGTAGCATAAACAAGTACACACGTACACACACACACATTGTGTGCTGTATTTCAAGTCTGATATATTCTCTGACAGAAAGCTTAGAATTTAGCACACAGTCGTATAAACTTGAATGGTGATTTTTGGGGTTATTTTGGCAGTAAAATTAAACCATTTTCACTGTATGGAAAATAGTGGCTTTAAAAGATGTGAGGGCAAGTAAATGATGACACAATTGTAAACTTTGAGTGAACTAACCCTTTAATTCTTACATACACTATAGTTTGGGGTTGATAAGATTTTTAAATGTTTTTAAAATAAGCGTCTTATGCTCACTAGAGCTGCATATAAAAACAGTAATATTGTGAAATATTATTACATTTTAAAATATTTTAAAATGTAATTTATTCCTGATTCAGCAGCCATTACTTCAGTTTTCAGTGTCACATAATCCTTCAGAAATCATTCTAACATGCTGATTTGGAGCTCAAGAAACATTTATTACTATTATCAATGCTGAAAATAGTTGTGCTGCTTAATATTTTTGTGGAAAACATGATGTATTTTAATCTGATGTACTTCAGATTTATCTGATGAATAGAAACTTCGAAAGAATTGCATTTGTTTGATTTTCAAACATTTAAAAATGTATTATTCACTGTCATTTCGAATCGATTTAATTTATCCTTGCTGAAAACAGTAACAATTTCTTAAAAAAAAAAATCTTACTGACCCCCAAAACTTTGAACAGCAGTGTATATTTTCTCATGTGGCCATTAGACGATGTCCAACCACTGATTCTGTTCTTAAGAAGTTTAAGTAAATTAAATTCATAAATTGTTTTTCTTATTTATCACTGCTATGGCAAGAGTAAACGGTGCCAAACATGCAAACACACAGTTCACTGGAGTCTCACATTTGAAACAGAGGCATGTGCTCAGGAGGGAAGGACACTGCGGTGTCCAGGAACTTGCAGGCTGACAGGTACATGTCCAGCTCTGCCTGAGGGAAGAGTAGACCATTCTTGTCATTGCCACCCCGCAATTTACTCCTGAAACAGAAAGATATATATTTTTTAAATGAAGGGCCAAAATACATACTAACATCATTTTTCAAAAAGGAAGACTCACTTTGAAACTTTATCATCCAGTAGTGTCTTCTGAAGGCGGTTAAAAATGCGTATCTGAAATATTAAACAAATATTCAAACTGCACCCAGAAATAACATGCAAAACAACTGATTAAGCATTTGAAAGCAACCAAAAAACAAATACTCTTAGTGCGGCGTATTTCTTACCAGCTCAGTGACCATGATTGGCCAGAGAGAGGTGAGATGTTGTGGTGAGATCCTCAGCAGGAGAACACGGAACATGAGGAACATCTGGGCTGACACTGATGGGGTCTGTCCCACACGCAGGTTCTCTGTTAGACGCTCTAGAATATATTTGATAAAGAAAGTGTTAGCTGGACATTTTTCTATTGTACTTTACAAGAAACCTTTATTTGTTTTCCACACAGACTGAGTGATACCTTGTATGAGAGGCAAATAGAAGTGGTACTGGTCATTCTCTCCACTAAACATGGCAAAAGCCTGTCGTTTCAGTAACATAGGCTTCTGCTCAGCACTGTTGAAGAGCTTCAAAGAACTGCTCTGCATGCCTGCACATGGTACAACATGAACACACACAATACAAGTCAATACACTGATCATACACAAAATAACTAATGCAAAAGAATGTACATATACTCACTCATCAAGTCTTTGAACATTGTCTTTTCATGAGTCAGAAGATGGTCTATGATGGATCTCCAACTAAAGCACGATATGTGAGTTTAGTGGCTTCAACATCAAACTCTTGATTTTGTTGTTTATTTGGTCAAAAATACAGTTAAAACAGTAATATTGCTGTTCAAATAATTAAAAAATATATATAGTCAGCAGTCATTACTACAGTTTTCAGTGTCACATGATCTTTCAGAAATTATTCTAACACACTGATTAGGTGCACAATAAACATCTCTCATTGTTATTCATGTTGAAAAAATGTTTTGCTGCATAATATATTTTAGTGGAAACCGTGATAAACCATCATTCAAACGTTTGGGGTATGTTAAATAAAAAAAAGAACAGTACTGACTACTTTTATTCAGCAAGGATGCATTATATTGAACAAAAGTGACAATAAGGACATTCATAATGTTACAAAAGATCGCCATTTGAAATAAATACTGTTTTTTTTAAAAATTTCTATTCATCAAATAATCTTGAAAAACAACCATCATGTTTTTCACAAAAATATTTAGCAGCAAAAACTATTTTTAACATTGATAATAATTAGAAACATTATTAATAACTGAGTACTACGTAAATCATGTGACTGGAGTAATGGCTTCTAAAAAAATTCAGGTTTGCCATTACAGGAATACATTACATTTCAAAATATTTTGGAGTAGAAAACAGTTATTTTAAATTGTAATAATATTTCACAATATTACTGTTTTTACTGTATTTTTGATCAAATAAATGCAGCCTTGGTGACTGGTGAGCACTGAGCATAGGTTAGGAAAATGATTTGAGCAATATTTGACCATTTTGACATTATCAGCATGCCTTGAAAATTTAGAATGTTGTGCAAGTGTATCTTACTGGCAGGAACACAAGGACTCCATTGTGAAAAACACTGGGTCCATGAAGAGTTCCAGCACCTCTTTCTTCCACGCTCGCTTAGTGTAGGCATATCCACTCAGACTGCTCAACAACTGAGCACCCGCACAGAAACTAGGCACGTTATAGGCACTGAGAAATAGAAATTGAGAAATTAGTGAGTTTTAAATGAAAACTGCCATACATATGGCCACTGCCAAATTAACAATGAATAGACCAAAGCTTTCTAATTAAGCACTAACTAAGCATTTTTAATCACTATCACAAGTGTATAATTTTTGGCATACTCACCTGTGATTTTTTAGATAGGGAAAAACGTAATACATAAGACGGGAAATAAGAGGCACGGCTTTCTCCTTCTCATCGCTGCGATAGACCATGTCCAAAAGAGGAGCCAGAACCTACAAATAATTAGCACAAATGAGAACACACTGTTTATCTGTTGAAATTCTGAAATTCTTGATACCTGTCGATTTTGTCTAATCACATCAGCATAAATTAAATTCAGTAAAATAAATACTGCCATGTTTACTTACAACTGCACTTTATAATTTAATTAATACAATTATATTTTCTTATTATTTCTGCATTGCATATCATTTTTGCATTAATGGCATTTAGATTTTTTTTCTTCTTTTTTCCCTCCCAATATTGCTACAACAAATTCCATTCAATTACATCTAGAGCCCTGTGTGTGTGCATTTCTTCTTGTCTCTTACCTCAGCAAGCAGAACCAGAGCTTGTACACTGAATACAGATGGTGCTGAAGATGACACCATAGCACTGCCCTGGCCTGCACACTCTGAGAGAAAGACAGAACCGAGTACATTTTAATACTGCCTCTGTTCACACTAGACAATATAGCTAGGCAGTATTATTATCAGATTATATCTGCAATACAGCAATGGGCATTATACTGAAAGCACATGTATTTCAGTGTAGGTTTACCCTCAAACTCATTGGCATCATGGTCATCTTCATCTCCCTGAAGACAGACTTGAGGCTGTGCTTTCACTTCCAGGTTACGACTCAGCCAGCTAGTCTGCTCAAGAGACGAGCCAGCCACAGCTCCCACAGTTTCTAGTATGCGCTGGCTCACTTCCTGTTGAGAGTACAATTACTATGTACTTTAACAGGTTGGTAAAGAAATATGTTGGGTTATGTTTTTCTCTTGCTTAGCAATCCAGACAATGTCTGTTTAAACTTTTAGTTTTCACTTACTATATCAACACAATACTGGTTTTGCTCTCTCTCACTGTACCGGTCTTACCTGCAGTTCTTTAGTATCCCTCTTGTTGTCGATATTGGGAAGTCTATTTACACAGTCATTAAGGATGCTGCAATAGTAAAATAAACAAAGATTGGAGTTTCAAAAGATGTTTTACCTTTCAATAATATCTAACAATTGTTTCATGTAATTATTAAGAGATCTCTAAAAGAGTTTTCTGGCTGCCTTCTTCTTGAAATGTTGCATTAGACAACTAGGCAGTTTCATACTGGTCTATTTGCACTGGTTGTACTGGCACCAAACGGTCCAGGACATGTTATGCACCAGAGGTTAATATTTAAGATTAGGGTTTGTTCAAATCTCTGAACCTAAGTATGAGAAAACGTAATAGTGACCACATCATTTTATTTACCCGAGGAGCAAGAACTGTCCAGGAGGGGCGAGATTAAGCTGGACAGATTCTCTGAGCAGACAGAGGAGAGGATTGATGTTCTCCTGAAGAGCTTGAGCAGTGAGACTGCAAAAAAGACCATACAGGACATTTCCATCAATACTGCACTAAAAACATTCACCTTGTACAAGAATATATTCGAGGGTGGATCTTCCATTAAGTAGCATTAACTTTAGCCATTGGCATGAATTAGATTGCAACAGTTCACTAGACTTTGGTCATTTTAAAGTAAATGACATCATATGATAGCAAATAATATAAGGTACAATTAAAATATGAGAATGATGTTACCTTTGAATGTAGACGTAGCTGAACTGTAGCATTGGAATGTCAACTAATGCAGTCTTCTGATAATTAGAAACAGAGTAAACATTAATAAATGATGTAATTCTACAGGTAAATGTACCATTTTTTTTAAATTGTAAAAATGCAGATAATTTTTTCTTAGGGTTAGGATATAGTACTTATAACTAGCTGTATATAAAAACAAAATATTTTTATATGGAATGTCACTATTTAGACTGCTACGTAAATGTGTGCATGCAGTACCTGATCTCCTTTGATCTGATGGGGTTTCTTCACCACCTCTCTGATGAGCTGCAGTATGGTGTCCGTACGGAGTGTGTTTAGTGCCTTCACTAGATCCACCAAGGTCATTTGAGAATCACTAGCATCTGGTAAAATCTATGTATGCGTACACAAACACACACAAAATTTAAAAACATAATTCCAGACACCTACTGGATGATATGTAATTTTGCATTCTGATATCTATTGTTCACCTTGTTGCTGGAACGTCTTTTGCGACTCTTCCTGCTACTCCATACAGCGGCCACAGAGGCCATGACCTGCACCCCAAACTGCTGAGTCAGTGGCATCAAGAACTCCAGAACCTTTTGCCTCAAGATCTATAGAGAACAAAAACACATGACTGGCACCACAAAGCGGACAACAATACAGCAACATCTTTATGTAAACTAAATTTTTGTTTAGTTCATGTATCAAATATACCTTTGTGCCTTTAAAATACACAGAGGTGGGTGAGGCTCTGCTGCCATGGGTGGAGTCACAGCCCTTGACCACACCCCAGAGTAAGGCCATGCTGCTAATCATGTGCGGAAACTCCTCCAGAATGGCATTACTAGCATTTCGTAGGTCTGGAACATCACAGCCTGCAGTCTACAAAACAAAACAAAACAAAACAAATTAGAACAGAACAGAACAGAACAAAACAAAACACATTAGTCACATTAGTGTTTTGAAGTTTCAGTGGCAATCCTGGCATTTTTGATACCCATGGCAAGATCAGACTTGTTTGCAACTACAACTGTATGTCAGTGGATGTATAATAGGAAAAGATGAGTATTTGGTTGAATTTTATAATGTGATTCGTTCATACTGACTGTGATATGCCAAACTGCAGACAGTTTTTGCAAATAAACCTACAGTGCTGTAGCAACCAACATGAAAGTGACTTAGTGACCTTCAGAAATGTAATCACTGTCAGTGTGAATGGATGACACAACAGAAATTTGGCTCCCTAAGTGAAAGTCCAAGTCACCTTTGCCAGGATCCGCCACTATTTGCTTTAGCAGGTGCTTTTATGTCTTACTTTCTTGTGGTCTAGAAGACAGTAGTGTGTGATAGTGGTCAGTCCTTCCAGTAGTGTCAGAGGATAGTCAGGCGCTATGTTCTCCCTCTTTAAGGTACCACTAAAGAGAACAATGAAATATGCATTCAATTCAAGCTATGGTTGCAATAAAACAACAAAAAGTATTTATTCACACCTTATCGGTCAACACTTAATGTGCACCCGCTCTCACACAAATGCAAACAACCACACACATTACTTACTTGTGTGAAGCTTTGATTCCATCGTGCTCATGCTGTTTAACAAGCTCATCCAGGTTTCTGCAGATCTGGGCAATTATGGGTGATACAATGATGGCCAGTGATCGTCCTAAATACGGCAACACTTCACAAAGCAGAGTCACCCAGGCTGGGTGCATGGCACAGCCATACTGCGGGTGCAAAGCTCGGGCTGCTGCTGACACAAACATGCCCTGAGCGGTGATAGGCTGACTGGCTATGTAACGCACTGCTTTGATGGACTGCTGGAACATCACAGCTGTTTGCCACTCTCGAGCCAAGGCTGAAGATGGAGGTTCTGCACGTCGCTGTGGGTTGAAATTGCTTTGATCATGATCTTGTGCTTTGGTGTGTGGTGGACACACGTGGTGCTCCAATACAATAAGAACCTTCATAAGTTTCAGTAGGGCAATCTGAAGTGGGTGCTCAGCCCAGATCCCATCCTGGCCAAAGTTGATCAGGCTTTCTTCTGAGATCTCCCCTTCATCTCCTCCTTGGTCTTCTTCAGGCAATTTGTGCTGTTCTGGCCGATCAGCTCTCTGGCAGACATACATGGAGGCGGAAAGCGTTAGAAGGACGTATTGTTGCACCTTGTAGCCCCAAAGAAGGTTGCGCACCACCTCCAAGCTAGCAGTTCCCTTTGCTTCCCCGATTTGAGCTTGCTGGGCCACCCTCACCAACTGGATCATCAACTCTGTCAGCACCTCCACGCTTTTCACCTGGACCTCCCGATTGGCCTGGAGTTGGCGAGTGGGAACGCTAGCATAGGAGGGATAGTGAGAGCGGAGATAACGCATACACAGGCAGGTGAGTAGCTCTAGCAGGAGTGCTGGTGAAGAGGAAGGAGAAGATGGTGAATGGAGAGGAGAAGATGCTGGCTGGGATGGGTCAGGAGTGGCTCCACTTGGTGGAGTTGAGGTCTGCAATCGGCCATAGAAGCTGCCACCGTCCTGAGCCTGACGGTGCCTCTGCAGAAGGTTCTGGATGAGGTTAAGATGGGCAATGGAGCTGCAGTCCAGAGAAGTACTGGAGAGAGCCTCCAGAAATGGCCCTGCACTAGTCCGGAGGATGGTGTCTAAAATAGTAAAGGCATAGAGAATTCGGCTGCTCTCGTACTGCTGCTTATAGAGCAGAACATGGCGGAACAGCGAATCTACTGCCTCACGTTTCTCCCGCTGACGTTTGAGCAACCGGGACTTGGCCATAGCCTCCAACTGACCATCATCTTCATCACTTGAGAGCGAATCCGAAACCTGCGTGCGTTCTGAATCGACCCTCTGCAGGCCGTTGGCCACACCATCCTCCTCTACGCTACCATCATCATGGCGCTGCAAGTAAGGGGCGGAGCTTGAGCTGGAGTTTTCAGTGGAGTTCTGAGTGACACTGGTGTCTGCAGATTCGGTGTGTTCACTTTCCTCTTCTTCTTCATCCTCTCCCTCAGTCTCTTCGCTCTCACTCCGGGACATTGTTGGGGAGTCTGGAGGCGTTAGTTCTGGATCTCGTTCCAACTCTGCCCACAGTGCTTCACGGTCTACTATGGTGATGCGCCTGACAAGGCTTTCTTCTGTTTGGCAACCGGGAGTTATGTTGTCTCCAACACTTTTTGTGATGGATCTGTCTCTCCAGGTCAGTGCCTTTAAATGACCTAAATCACATATACAGTAGAATCAAACCCCACAGCGAGAACAAGAATGAACTCTTGCTATTGCTTTCAGTCTTGAATGTTATTTATGCAAATTACTATATTCATTATTTTAGATATAGTGGTATATTACAGTTTACTTCATATTAGTCTCGTGTAGCCAGACCTTCAGACTGACGTCAGACGTTTCTGGGAACCTTGGCTGCTTTGAATGGCCTAGGAACGCCCAAGAGGCCACATGACTGACAGGTGAACCAACCAATCACGTTTCGTTTTGTGCCGTGTCATGTTTAGGGGCGTAGAAATGTCCCCACAATAACAGACCGGTGTGTAAAACTCATAAAACCAGATGTATTTTAAAGAGTCTATGCCATGAACTTTACATATTTCACATAGTTTTGAAAATCTGGCATTGAGTTGATCCTAATAAGCGCTCATTGTCACAGTTGTAAACACAATGTTTTTTTTCTTCCATAACGGGGTTTGGCGCCAATGCCATCTTTGTTTCCAGGTGGAATGTTAAAGAACACTATGCACGTTTTCTTGAAATTCTGTAGAATTCAACCAATCAGATGCCGACTTCGAAACTCCTGAAGTGTTTCCAATTTTGTGTGCCATATGCATCAGACGTTCAGCCAACAGTCCGTGGGTGTGACGTCTGAGGCTGAGACTAACTTCATATTATAACTGCCTTACATCAATTTAAATGGATTCTTATTGCTAATTACTGATTCAAATTTTTATTACATAAATCTGTTTCATTTCAGTTTTTACACTGCAGACCTAAAAATGTACCTTCTAAACTCAAGCATAGGTAACACTGTGTGTAGTGATCTGGTATGTGTGCATGTGTGTGTTTTGATTCCATACCAACAGAGAGATTCTGTTTGATGCTTTGTATGGGTGATCTCTGTGTTCTGGGGTCCAACAGTAAGAGCAGCACCGGTTCCAATATACGGACCACATCATTGAGAGAGAGAGCCCGCACCAACCAGTTCTGTGCTGCGGCACTAACACTACCATCCTGATTGTTCAAACTATCTAGTACCACAAACAAAGACCTGAGAAAACAGAAAGATATAGTGAACACTAAGTGTATATGGCACAAAAATATGGGAGAATATTACTGAAGTAAGCAAAAGTTTAGATAAGAAATATGTATATGACTTGTCAAAGGAGCGGCTGAGAGAAGTGCTGCGATTGGTCTGGATCTCTCGTGTCAGGTGCCACAAAACCGAGAACCTGTGGAGCGCCTCCAGACACACAACCTAACACACATACACATACACATTTTAATAAATGTTTATAATTGTGTGTAGATGTATTAAATGAGGAAAATGCAGTACCTTGTCTCCACTGAGTAAACCCAAGCAGATGATGTCCTCGCAGATGGATGCAGATGGAGCCAAGCAGTGAAGCCGATAGAAGAGCTCCACACAAGATACGTGATGCTCTCTACGCTCCGTGTCCAGCTGAGCCCATAAAACCTGAGATACACGCTACAAGAGAAATAAAACGAGAATTAAAGTGAAGAAAAAATGTCACATTAAGAAAGTCGGATATTAAGGAAGGCAGCTATTTTTTATGTAGACGATAGGCACACAAGTACAACTCCTATCTACTTGAATGGAGAAAGACTGAATTAAACCAGTCAATATTAAGTTTTAATAACGTGCAAATTTAGCACTACAATTGTACATAATACTATCATAAATGTTGTGTTTTTATTCCTTAGCATGCTAGTCTGGGTAGTCCAGCTAACATACATGCACCTACACAGAATAAAAGGAAATAGGCGATGCTTCTATCAAAAGGGCAATTGGTTCTATTAACTAAATTGCAGGACTTCCACAAAATCATAAAAAACCATCCGGCGCATTTCCTAACCCTTGTAATGTCTCTGGAATTAGCCATTTATATATCATATTTTTTCTAGAGCTGTCAAACGATTAATCGCGATTAATCGCATCCAAAATAAAAGTTTTTGTTTACATAATATATGTATGTGTACTGTGTATATTTATTGTATTTAAATATACACAGTATACACACACATATTATGTACGCCACAGCCATATCACCCTACAGCCCAAGACTGGTTACCCACTGAAGCTAAGCAGGGTTGAGCCTGGTCAGTACCTGGATGGGAGACCTCCTGGGAA
>NW_015636845.1:1875231-1894751 GCF_001515625.1 Sinocyclocheilus rhinocerous
GACGTTAAACCGAGGTTCTGACTCTCTGTGGTCATTAAAAATCCCATGGCACTTCTTGTAAAGAGTAGGGGTGTAACCCTTTGTCCTGGCCAAATTGCCCCCCTGGCCCTTGTCTATCATGGCCTCCTAATAATCCCCAACCACTTGATTGGCTCTATGACTCTCTCTCCTCTCCACCTGTAGCTGGTGTGTGGTGAGCGCACTGGCGCCGTTGTCCTGTGGCTGCCGTCGCATCATCCAAGTGGATGCTGCACACTGGTGGTGGTTGAGGAGAGACCCCCCCCACATGATTGTAAAAAGCGCTTTGGGTGTACAACAATACACAATAAAGCGCTATATAAATGCATCATTCATTCATTCATTCATGTACACAAAAAGTTTTATTTTGGATGCGATTAATCGCGATTAATCGTTTGACAGCACTAATTTTTTCAATTCACAACACATGAAGCTATACGAAATGCAACTTGTTACTCATAATGTGTTTTACCAAGTAAAAGTCTGTGGAATCCTCCAGAGTTTTGAGAACAGCTGGGTAGATGGGAGGCAGGGTGACCATTTGCAGTTGTCCGCTGAGTGGGTTTGCATCAGAGTTCTTATAACGTTGATTTTTATCCTGAATGACGAGGGCTAAAGACTGAGAGTGATTGATCAGCTCCAGCAAAGAAGAGATTGCAACATGTTGCACCTACAGACACATAAAAAAAAAGATTTATTAGAAAATGATTCAGTTTTGGCAATGCAACCATTAAAGGTAATTTTTCCAAGTCAAAATACTTTGTCCTACTGTGCAGAGGCAACCCTAAGTAAGCGATTTGTAGGCCAACGATCCTGAATATAAACAGTGCATCGCTATCAAAACATTGTTCTGTTTGTTTGACAATATCAACTTCTGACTCAACCAATAGTGTGGGTTTGGGGGTGGGACTACCTGTTTCTAAGAACATTGGTAGACGATGGAGTGTGTGGAAATGTTTAAAAAGAAATTAAAGGTGGAAATAACAGACAACAAGGTTTTTGAGAATATCATCTTGTATGTTCCATTGAAGAAAGAAAGTCCTATATCCTTGGAATGACATGAGAATGAGATAAGAGAATTTTTGCTTCTGGGTGAACTTGTACCTGGTAGTCTTTCGTCAGGCAACACAAAGTCATCAAGGACCTCAGCCAGTCAGGAAGGGTTCCCTCAATCCCTGAGGAGAGAAACACTCAGTTTTTTGTAGAAGAACAAATCTGTGTGCTGTGACATGCTACATGAAAAAACATAGTTTAACGTAGCAGTGGAATACATTTCCTTTATTCACCTGTCTTGTTGAACATAGATGTGTGCAGGTCTTGGTTCTCTTCCTCAGTAAAATAGACGGGAAATGTTGTGCATTCCAGTAGAAGCTGGCAGACCACAGTGAAGGCCTGGCGGCACGACTCCGTTATCTCCCCTTTGCTCTTTGATTGGAAATTTCCCATCCACTCCAGCTCGGCTGGTCTGTGGTCTTTACCGCCATCCCTAGAAGACCCATGAAGGGCATGGATCCTCAGTTTACTAGGGTTGAAGAACTCAGCAAGTCTGTCTTTGATTAAACCCAAGTCTCGACTGCCTTTCCGTTTTGATGGAGACCGTTTACTGCCTCTAGGGGAAGCATTAGGATCTAGCTGATTTGCTTCTTCCTGTTTCTTCTTCTCTGGATCCATGACATCTAACAAATGCCTGAGAGATGAACATGAGTGAGAGAGAGAGAAAACGAAAAGGCAAATACAGTGAGCATGCATACTGCTAGTTGCAGGGTCAGAAAAGAACACTATTAGTATAGGGCCCTCTGGGGGCCTCAACAAACTTCCAAGAGGGATCATTTAAAACATTTAAAATAAGACAAATCAAGATTTAAAAGTGTGCCTTCTATGTAATTAATAAAACTCCATGGGAACTTTTGTAATTAATATAGATTTTTCTAGTTATGCCAAACTGTAAAATAATTTATTGAGTAGAATTTTTAGAAAAAAATATATATTTTTAAATCCTTATCATCGATCGTTATAATCCTTATCTAGTAAATTATAAAAAACTGGAAGAGTCTTTCTGGAGTCAGGAATGTTCCAAACCACTTGCTTACAAGAAACTGGGCAATAAACACTGCTTACAGCTTACTATTTTTAAAAAGTAGTATGAATACAAAATGCAATGCCAAATGTTACATTATTGTCACATGACCTCACTATGTAGCATTTTATTTCATCCATCCAGTTATCTTAGTAAAACAAATATTTTGCTCTTTTTAATCAAATTATATGCAAAATTACACTTTTTTGTGCATTTACCACACTGCAAATTGAAGGTCAAGTCAAGTGCATTGCATTCTGGAATATATTATTCCTTGCCGTATTTTCTGGTTGTACAAGCACATTTTATCATATCTACCAAATAATTTCAGTATTTCATGCATACAGAAAATATGCATATTGGGCACACACAGTATACACTGAATTACCTTGTGATCACAGATGCCAGTATGTCCTGCACACATTTGGACATGTTTTCTATAGTTCCTCCTCTTCTCCACACATCCTCTGCTTCAGGGTTCACATCAGAAGCAGCATCTGATCCATTACGGCCTGGTAGGAGGTGCTGTTCAGATGGAGATGCGCTCAGGCCTAATCCACTGTCTTCAGAGCGCAAAGGAGGGTATGGAGCTACACCTGGCTCTGCCTCTTGTGTCTCCTGTCCATTTAGACCGCCCTCACTAGAGCTGTCATCATGGTTACCATTCACCTGGTCACTTTCCTTGACTTTGGTGTTGCCTGTCATCACAATCTGTATTTGTACAAAAATAGAGCCCTTTTAAAACACACATTTCCTATTTTCTATTCATCACAAAAAGTATCACAGTTTCCACAACAATATTACACAGCCCAACTGTTTTCAACATTGATAATAATTAGAAATGTTCCCTGATCGTGATTTTTGAAGGATCATGTGACATTGAAGACAAGGTAATGGCTGCTGAAAATTCAGCTTTGCCATTATTATTTTAAACTGTAGTAATATTTCACAATTTACTTTAGTAAAATAAATGCAGGCTTGGTGATCATAAGAGAAACATTAAAAAAAAATCATATCAACCACCAAACTTTTGGATGGTAGTGTACAGTAAAACTGACCAATCTTACCTGCGTTTGCTCCAGATCTTGTGCCTGTGATTCAGCCTCCATGTCCATATAAGCCACAGGCATCTGGGTCTTACTGAGCACTTTAAAACATGCTCTCATGGCCTGCGTGAGCTCCTGTAGGCTAAGGGATGTCATGTGACTACGCAGTGATTGCAGCATGCTGCCCAACATCTGTGGCAGATACTGCGTTTGAATCTCTGCATAGAGTTCCTAATAAGAAAGCCAAGAAGTGAAATGAGACCAAATGACCAAAAATTTGTAAAATCTTTCCAAAGATGAACCACCAGATCATACCAAAGGAATAACATCCAACAGGAAAATAATGAGCGTTGAGAGCTCAGTCACTGAGGGAGGGCTACTCCAGTCTTTAGATGGATGCTTCCTAGCTGGATCACTCAGTGAGCTAAGAAACAAACATAATACAGGTGCATCTCAATAAATTAGAATGTCGTGGAAAAGTTCATTTATTTCAGTAATTCAACTCAAATTGTGAAACTCGTGTATTAAATAAATTCAATGCACACAGACTGAAGTAGTTTAAGTCTTTGGTTCTTTTAATTGTGATGATTTCATCATCACATCATCTCATTTATGTTCATATAATGCTGTTTAGTATGAGTTTGTGTGTGTTTACCTGAGACAAATCTGGAAATGTCTTGTCATGTAGTCCCAGAGATAATTGCTGCTCATAGCACTCACAAGCATATTGACAGTCTTTATGATCTCAGAGGAGTTTTTATTCTCCTTGATTTTACTGCACAGATAAGTAGACAGTGAACAATCAGAAACAGCATTCATTGTTGTATTAATTCTTTTTGAACATCTCTACTACCATTCAAAAGTTTTGGGTAAGTATGACTTTTGGAAAGAAGTTTCTTATGTACACCAAGGCTGCATTTATTTGATCAAAAAATACAATAAAAACAGTAATATTGTAAAATATTTTTACAATTTAAAATAACTGTTTTCTGTTTTAATATATTTAATACATTAGTTGTGTTGCTTAATATATTTATAGAAACTGTGATAAATTTTTGCAGGATTATTTGATGAATAGAAAGTTCAAAAGAACAGCTTTTATTTGAAACAGAAATTTGGAACAATGTAAACATCCTGGCACTTTTGATAAATGTAATGCATCTTTGGTAAATAAAAGTATCAATTTCTTTAAAAAAAATAAAAAATTAAAAAAAAATCTTACTGACCCCAAACTTCTGAATAGTAGTGTATATTCACTTACAGCAAATTTAAATTATACATTTCATTAGTATGTTAGGGTTCAAACTGTTTTTAGATCTGATTGGCCAATTGCAGCATTTTGCAGTCAAATAGGTTTCTATAATAAACCATTAAACTGGATGTATGACTGTTATCCCTGACAACCAGTTTTGAACACTGTGATAGTTTCACATGTTTCTTAGCACTCTGCAACCACATATAAACAAAGTTCAAATTTATTTGGTAAATGGGAAAGTAATACGTGGGATAATGTACAGTCAGGCAGTCATTACTGTAAAATAAACCCCTTTAGGATGATAAAAGCCTGATCACCATGTCAGGTTAACTTGGGATAATGTACATTATCCCTCACTCATTAACTCACTAAAGCAGGTTTTTACTTCTATTTTGAACCCTCGTGTAGTATTAGATCTGGACCCTGACATTATTTGTGTTCTCTGGTAATCAAAACCATGACAGTGGTATTGCTAATACAATTCTCTACTAGTTAAGCTACGGGGAAAAAAATGAGCATTGATTCCTTCCCTCTGACCTGTTGAGTTGGCTGCCACTGAGGCTGGAGTTGAGATTGTCCTCTCCCAACATCACTTTACAGTAGCTGTAAAAAGCTCTGACCACCTCTAGCAACACATCAGACAACACCAATGGCCCTGTGTGTGTGGGAGAATGCAAAGATATACATAATTATGTAAAACAGATCCAAAGTAAAGCTTTTTACAAATTGAACTATGTGGGTGTCTTTACCTATTTCAGATTTGTCCAGCAGGCTAATGATGATGCGAAACGGTCTGAGATACTCTATTAGATTGTCTGGGTTGGCCTCTATATCTTTCTGCTTCAGAATATTCACCATAGCCTATGAACAAAATGTCAAATATGAGCTGTGTTCACCATACATGTACAGAATGCAAACACTGACATATAGGGAATGTGTAATGTGAACTGCAGTTCGGTAGCACTTTAGTATAGGGACCAATTCTCACTATTAACTATTTGCTTATTAGCGCGCCTATTATTAACATATTGGCTGTTTAGAAGTACTTATAAAGCACATATTGTGCATGACCATATTCTACATACCTAATCCTACCCAATACTTAAATTTAACAACAACCTTACTAATTATTAATAAGCAGCAAATTATGAGTTTATTGAGACAAAAGTCATAGTCAATGGTTTGTTAATAGCGAGAATTATACCTTAAAATAAAGTGTGACCCTGCAGTTCTAACTGAAAAACATCGACTAAGCTGTTATGTAATGTAATTTGAGTTGAGTCGAGTGAGTGTGTTATCTTCTATACCTGCACCAGTAATTCTCTGGAATGTGTACTGAAGTAGAATGCAGTATATTGCTCCACAGTGTTAAAGCGACTGGAGTCTGCAGCCACCATTCCTCCTTTGATGTCTAAGCCTGAAAAAACACAGAATCACTCATTCAATACTTTTCAATTTTGAGCCTAACTATTCTTTTAATAGATAAATTCCATTTATTTTATGAAACAGTATTTCTGTGGTATTGTGTAATTTTCTGGAAATTTGTCAGCGATACCGAGCATCCATGCATAGAGGCGTCGATTCAGAGACATGTCTCTCCTGAGCAGGGTGAGTGAGGCAGCAGACACCACACTGATCAGCTCATCTTGATTTAGTGGAATAGCACATTCCTCAGGATCCTACAGACAGGATTATTTTAATAAAATATTTCACAGGTGGTCTGGGACAAGATGACTGGTTACACAAATGTAGATGGAATTAAAGAAAGAAAGAAAAAGAAGAAGGATAACCTGGCAGGTAGTGAAGGGGAAGAAGTAGAGAAGGATTTCCAGCATGTTTCTCTGGACCAGAACATTAGAGTCTTGTAAGGCCAGACAAACAGCTTTCACCTGGAGCAGAGAGATGGGGAGGTGTACATTTCAGTTACGCAACTCCTTTAAAACAACAGACCTTAGTCAGAGTTAGACACCATGAGTAATTTGAACCAAACGACTGGCTGTGAGGAAATAAAGTACAGTCTGTAAAGTAGAGTACACACTCACCACTAGTCTGTGGTCTGTCCCAAGCATATACTTCTGTTCTCGAGCAGTGACTGAGTGGTCAAAGTGTGCGACGATGAAGAGGGTGGCTGGGAGCCGTACCAGAGGACATATAAGCAATGAACCCCACAACGCTCCATAAAACACAGACTGACCCACCAACACTGACAACTTCACAAGCAATGCATCCGTTCTGAGACAGGAAGAAAGACAGTTAAGAACAATAATAAGTGCTGTAATGATAACGCAGCATTTTCTTAAAGGGATAGTTCACCCAAAAATCTAAATTCAGTCATCATTTATTCACGCTCATGTCATATTTTTGTCTTCAAAATATATTTTGTGCTCAACAGATGAAAGAAACCAATACAGGTTTGGAACAACATGAGGGTGAGCAAATAATGACAGAATCTATTCCAGTAACATTGTTTAAATAATATGGGGGGTTTTAACATTTTCAATGTAACATTTCCAATACTTTCAAACAATAGCTTATAACATTAGTCAATGTTTAGTCCATGTTTTTTTTTAAAGCTTGCCTTTTTTCTGACCTTCCACGTTGGCATCCATCCACCATATTCTCTGACAAACTTTATGTCTTGAGTCTTGACTAATCTTGACTAATCTCTATGAAAGTGCTTAGATATCCCATGTGCTTAGATAATTTTAAAGGATTTATTCAAAAATATTTTAAAATGTTGTTGCTGGGCCACTTACAACAGTGACACAAGAACTTGTATTTTAAGATCAATAAGGATGCATACTTTTACTCCAAGTTAATCAATGTAATCTCACTTAACATTAAATTGGTAACAGATTAATTGAGGCACAGTTGTAGTGAAAGTAGTTCAGGGTACAATAATGAGCATGTTGTAGAAATATTAATAAAGTTTAGGATAAAATCTCTGAAGTGTCACCATGAGAATCATTTATTGTCTGGTGTTAAGTTGCACCTCTCATAGACCTCCGCGCCCTCTTCTAGTCCTGGCAGTAGGCCCATGATAAAGGCCTGCAGGCTGGGTAACAGCGCCCTCTGAAGAGGCAGGAAGTACCGCTCATACAGCGTCAACAGAACTGGCTTCACCGACATCGCTGCATGACCCAACAATGGGAACAGTCCTGAGCTGTATACACATGAACACACAAATACCACCATAACTGCCTATGAAAGTGAATCTGTTAACAAAATGGGGTTATATTTTAAATATTTCAAAAATGCAAAATGTGTGTTTGCCTATTTTGTATCAGTTCTCATTATTACAGTAAAAAATGCATTAATATTATTATAAGATACTATTAATTCACTTTAAATATACCTTAATATTTAAAATATATTAATACATTTATAGTACATATTAACTTGTGCCGATATTAATGTAGGTGAACATTTTCTGCATTGAAAAAAGTAATGCAGTAAATGTGCTTGTTTGTCATGAAAATGAAATTTTTTTTTAATTAATTTTCTTTTTTTTTATTTTGGGGTGAAATATGACCTTCACATTTGTATGTAGGATTCAACCAGTGTTTATCATTGACACTAACCTGTATATGAAGAGATCCTTGGCTAGCCATTTTGTGCCAATGATTTTGAAAATGACCTCATAGGTCTCAAGTGCTTTGAGATGGACGCCGCTGGGCAGGGCAGGATGCAAACACTGAGCCAGACGCTTCCCAATGATCAGCCGCCGCGGTAACAGCGAGTACTTTAGATTACTCTGGAGAGCCTGAGAAACACAAAGAATGGAAGAGCAGAGCAGGATGGATGGTGTAAATAACTGCAAAATTATACTGACTGGTCAAAGTTTTAAAATCATTTTTTTATAGGTATCTATATAAATCTAAAAAATCTTACCGACTCTAAACTTTTGAAAGGTAGTGTTTATATAAAATAGTTGAAAATGACTGTACATATATACACATACTATACCACTAAAACAAGGCTAATTGTAGATTGATTACATCAGTAAAAAAATGACTGTCAATCTAAGTTACTAGCTTTCCGCACTTCAACACATATCTCACTCAGCAACCACATTTGCTGAACAGGTTTCAAACAAACTACCAACAAGATCTCAGAGGAGGAACTAGGCTTAGTTTGTTATTGCACAGCTCTTGAAACATGTTTTACAAGACATACATACCATCAATAATGTCACCTGATATACAAAGTGAACATACTTTGAGTATGTTAAAAAGGAGACTGTTGATCATAGCATCACGTTAGATGTCAAATATCTGAAACAAATACACAAAACCTAATAGATATCACTCCTATCCATGTTGTTTTGTAACTCGCGTAATATCCGGAAAGTCCCACTGAGCAAACAAGAAAATCACATGCCATGTAAAGGATAGGGAGAGAAAGAGAGAAATTTAAATAAGACACCAGGTTTTTCACATCTGCACATAAACATGGAAATGTCTTTAGAAAAAAAGGAAGAGGAAGAGGAAGGTTGAGATGAAAAGTACAGTATTTGTCTAATCTTAAGGACAGTTTACACGTGTCCTGTTCAACTTATTCAAATCATCTGCACTTTGAACATGAGTGATGTGTTTGAAGTCAAGCAGTAATGTTATACCCTACGCCTTTATTCAACAGAACTGAAGATTATAAAGGAAAGTCTCTCACTTCTCTAAAAAAAAACTAACTTAAACTGAAATAAGCGAACTTCCTCCTCTACTTGCAGAGGGAAGTAAAGCCAAAGTGTGCCTTTTTAAATTCTAAAATACTTCTCTACTAGTTTAATGTGAAACTATAGGTAAGACATTTATAAATTGATTTCTCTGAAACATAAAAACGGTCTCTGCTGAGCTTTTTGAGTTTTTTAAAACAGGAATCAGTAAAGAGCTGAAAGAGTTTTTAAAAAGTTGCTCATATTGACTCAACTGAACTTTTCAACTGAAGCGAATGCTCACCTAAGTGTATTGTTTTGTTTTCTCCAGACTTTACCTTGTTGAGTTTTCCTAGTGAGGAGATGAGATCGGCCCATTCACTAGATGATTCAAAGTTCCGCAGCGCCTTCTCAATGACAGCTGCGTAACTGCGATAACGGTAGTCATTCTGAAGCTCGGCTTCCTCAGGATCCATCATGCCTCAGTCACGTCCCAGCATGCTTAGCATCGGTCTATGAAACAAAACAGACTTCTCAGTAGAAATCCTGCATCACAACTCATGAGTGCACAAAGAAACAAATGCATCAAAGTAGGGTGAAATCCTGCTAATGACAAACAACTTCTTAAATAGAAATGTACAAAGGGTTAATAGCTACAGTGGTGCATACTAAGGCAAGTATGAGTTTGAACAAACTACTAACCTTAAGTATTAAACTGTGTGCTGCACACATAAACTATACTTCAAAACATATGTGGCTTATTAAGGAGAAGTGTGCTATCACTTTTCTAAGCAATCAGGCTTATGATTTTTACCTCATGCCCAATATGGGTGAAAAAATTCAATACAGTAAACGGAAAGAGAGATCCAAGACATATTTAGTTCCTAGAAATCACAGAGTAAGAAGAGTAAGCAACCCTAGCAACTCAATTATGAACAATTTTCCAGATTTTGTGCTGAATTTGAACCAAACCTAAAAGCAAGAAGAGAGCAGCTTTTCATTGTGACATGATGGTGTACTATTTAAATGATGCTGAACAAAATCATGCCACAGTAAATGGACAATTGTAAACCAAGTGTATACCAAGTCTATAACATGACACTATGGCAACAGAGTATATTGTTGTAAACACATGCCTGAAACAATTTATACTGCTGTTTAAATGTTCGGGGTCAGTAAGCCTCTGATGTTCACCAAGACTACATTTATATGATTAAAAATATAATAAGAACGGTAATTGTGAACAATTTAAAATGACAGTTTCCATAATTTTATGTTTTCAGCAGCCATTACTGTACTCAATTTCTCAGTTAAAAAAAACCTCTTAAATGGTAGTGTAAACATATCAAGGGTGTCTTCTCTTGTTCTCACAGAGGTTCTAATACATGCCATGAATGCAGGGGATAACAGCAAAATACAGGCAACAAATCACACGAGAGGAGTCAGTGCATCCATAGCACTATGATTGACTGATTACACTGTCAATGTAATCATATTCACAAATCTGCAAATCAGCCTCAATGAGTCAAACTGGTGGAAATTAATGGAATAATTGCAGAGCAATGACTCTGAACATAACCAGTAGCAGTCAAAAGACATATTGACAAAATAATTGCAGAAGACGCATCTGCATTATTCTGTGTTGGCCATAAGAAATAAACACACACCAAAACCAACAGACAGTATAAGATAGATTATGGTCTCTGATTAGATATGGTGACATCTGTTAGCTCCCGGTGATAAAAGCCCTGAGAACACACACACATACATGCATGCAAACACATACTGTGACACTTACATCTGTTCAATCTGATGCTGTGAGCATCAAATGGGCAACTAGAGATTTACAGAGGATTTAACAGAGAGAAGCAAGCCCCAAAACACGTGCCTGTTGAACACAAACCCACCTAAACAATCTGATTCATGTGTACTAGTACTCTTAATACTACCTGTTCAGCTTTCTGTTCTTACCATTTTGTGTATTGCAGGGGGAGGCACAAAGCCAATATAGCAAACACAAACACTCACACAATTATCCTGGCTTATGTTCTTAATATCATCAGCAGCTTACGGTCATTATAACAGCAGCTCATTAAAAAGGCTGCAAGGAAGCAACAACAAGCCTTTAAAATGATGATGGATGTTATTTATGTCTTAAAAATTACAGATACACTTTCAGAAAATAAGGTACAAAAATTGTCAGTGAGGTGGTTCCTTTTCAAAAGGTAAATCTTTGTACCTAAAGGGTGCTAATTGGTACCTTAAAGATACATAAAAAGGTACTGCCCTAGTGACAGCTTTTGAACCTTTTTTTCTGAGAGTGTACAGTGTTATTATTATCATCCAGTTTCTACATCTTATATACATACTGATGCATTTTTGGGGATTCTTTGATGAATAGAGCGTTCAAAAGAACAGTGTTTATTTGCAATAGAAATCTTTTCTAACATTATAAATGTCTTTACTGATACTTGTAAACAATTGAATGTGTTCTTTGCAGAATAAATGTATAAGCTTAATTATCAATAAAAGTACTTGTTTAAAAAATTGTATTGACCCCAAACTTTTGAATGTTATTGTAAATGTCATGTATAATCGCCCATTTACAGTACTCAATTCATGCACTGCATATTGTGAACAATCTCCACCTTCTAAAGCAAGGAGACAGAATTGATTTGTCAGCCACTCTACAAAGCATATACAAGACCAGCTCTCCCGAGGCCATGCATTTATGGTACAAAGTTACACAGAATGATATTGGTCTATTGATCTGGTCATTAATCGTGCTCCTCTTAAAAGCATACAAGTGAAAACAGTGCACTGGGAGTCAGAGAAATGTACAGCAAACGGATATATATGTGCATGTGATAAATACCTAGGCCTTAATTTCAGCAGTTATAAAGGAGGGGTTTTGCTAAACTCCTTTCACAATATTTGAGCAACAGTTTCATTCAAGCAACAGTGAAGCAACACAACATACAGAGACCTGTTATGTAACTCAAATCTGTCCTTGTTGCATCCAGTGACTTCATGGCTACCACACAGAACATCATATCCAATATGCATATTCAAAGACTATTAAACCCTCATTCTTTGACCTTTAATCATTGCACATTTTCTATAGGTGTGGAATGGAAAACGTGTGGCATTATGTTGGATGGTTGAATACATTTAAATAAAAATGATAAAATGCAATTAAACTAAAGAAGTACACATTTTTAACAAAACCTGTTTCACCTACTGCTGGGACAATAATATGCAGCATCCATCATCACATAAATCTTCTTTTTGAACTACAGTCTTGATTACAGAAATACTATTAGTACAGCATTTACAATAAACTACCCATTAAGATTTTATGACATTCACTAGGCTACATGTCAGATGTTATTGTGAGAACTGAATGACTCACTCACTGCAGCAAAACAGGATGGTCGACAGATCACAGGGTCTCGTGCCAAATAACCGTACGATTTTAGATAAATCGACAGTTTAAAAACAGTAAAAGGCGAGCGCAAGAGAGGGCAGATACGCCATATTAATATTCAAAGCTGTAGCCAGCAAGAATTGAATCGCTCAGCTGATTTCTACCAAACAGTTCATTTGTGTACACTTCCTGATGGGAGGAGGGGGACGAACCACGCGGCGATGACACGGGGGTGTGGCGGTGACATACAGTATTATACGCTTTTATTGCATGCCTAAATTATATTGAGTTTGTTTAAATAAAGACAAGTTATTTGTAATAACTTTGAACTTAGTATCCGTTTTAGTGCTGGGCGAAAACAGGGTATTTATTAGACAGCTACATTCTTTGCCAGCTTCACTCCATTCGTTGGTATCTTCCAGGATGTCATCTGTTTACTTTTCTTGCACCAAGCTGTCACATTTTGAGGCGGCTGACCATCAGTACATTAGTGATAATAACAACGCATGACAGATTACGAAGCATAGTTTACCAAGGCCTCGTTACACCATAAATGGCGTATAATATGAGAAGTAGCTGAATGAACATCAACTGAAAACATGGATAGATGAACAGAGAGAGACTGTCAGACAGATATGTAACATTATATAAATGTGACATTTATATAGTGCATACCATTCACTTTTATTTGTTTATTTATTGAAAACGAAGAAGAAATGAATACTTTTATTCAGCAATTATGCTTTAAATGCATCAAAAGGTAGAGTAAAGAAATAATGGTACAAAAGATTTCTAGTTCAAATAAATGCTGTTGTTTTGAACTTTCTATTTATCAAAGAATTCTGAAAAAAATGTATCTTGGTTTTCAAAGTTGATGTTAAGAAATGTTTCTTGAGCACCAAATCAGGATATAAGAATGCTTTCTGAAGTCAAGTCAAGTCACCTTTATTTATATAGCGCTTTTAACGATACAGATTGTGTCAAAGCAACTGAACAGCATTATCATGTGACACTAAAGACTGAAGTAATGGCTACTGAAAATTCAGCTTTGCCATCACAGGAATAAATGACATTTTAAATATATTCAGGTAGAAAACAGTTATTTAAAATGTAATATTTCACAATTTTACTGTTTTTAATCCATTACTATTTTTTATCAAATAAATGGCACTTTAGTGAGCATGAACGTTTTCTTAACATTAAATAGCTAGTATAGTAGGCTATATTTTTAATCAAATAAATGCAGCTTTAGTGAGCATAAAATACTTTATAACATTAAATAGTATAGCAGGCTATATGAGAAAATGCATTAATGCGTATAACACAAGTTGACCCAGTGAGATAAAGAAACAACCATAAGATATTTTCACTGTTTGCTGCAGATCCACAGCAAACACTGGTCTTAATTTGAGTTACAAATTAAGCTCTCAGTAACAAAACTGTTTTGCTCCTGAAAAATGGCTATCCAGATACTGAATAGTATAGCTCAATAGGTGGCCCTAGGCCCTTTATTTTTATGTGGTTATGCAAAGCAGCTCTTATCCTGTGCACTGTTTGAGTTCTAAGGTATTTGAAGATAGCGCGGAAGTTTTCACTCTTATTCTGGGGTTAAATGTTAGATATGACAGGAATATTAAACATTTGTGGAAAGGACAGAAATAATAAGCTCATTTGAATGAGTACCACTTGAATGCACTGATCAAATTCCATGTGCAAATTTTGAGTTGCTGGCGCCCTCTTGTGTTTATCATAAAATCAAAATATTGACCATGAGAAAAATGCTGGGTTTGACAACGAAAGCAAACCGATTCAAACTAAAGTAAAAATTTATGATCCAAGGAATAGTTTAGATAAAGGTCTATTTAAAAAAAGACCTAAATAAACTGTTTTAATAACGAAAGAAATATTTCAAAACCCAGAGAAATGACCAACTACAATTGCTGAAGCGAAGTCAGTGGATAATCTTAAAACCTACTTTATAAAACATTTAGAGACCAAAATGTTTAGCAGGTCAAGGTGGGAGTAATTAAACATATGAAAACCAAAAAAGGACCCAATATAAATATAGTGTTTAATATAGTGTAGCCAATGCAGAAAAAAAATTTAAAAAACTTAAATCTTTAGTGTTTTACCCTCAACATTTTTTTCACAATTAAAGCATAAATTTGCATTATCACCCATAAACTGTATTAATTTAGTTTAGGTACTGTGGTATTGAGGTCATTACATATTCACTGGAAATAAGATGGTATCATGCCATATTTCATTAAAAAATATTTAAAAAATAATACACTCAAGTTTAAATGTTACATAATATTTATTTTGAACACATCTGGACAAGGTAATTCAACTACACAATAGCAGAGAGAGGTTGATCTTTCTTCACCCCCTGAATCTTGATTTGATTAGGTCTGATCAGTCCACAGGACTTAGGTCTCCCTGATCAGCTTGGTGAGCTTCTGGATCTTTGTCTTGGTAGACATGTCCGCATACTTATCACCAATGCTCACGATCATGCCCCCAAGGATAGAGGGATCAGACTGTAAGGAAAAGAAACACATTAAACATCTGTAATACATTACAATAAATATCAGAAATCCTTTTGATAAAAACAATCATTTATTGTGCGTTCTATTTCACAAGGATGAGCGAATGACAAAATAGATACGAGCGAATGACAAAAGAAAACAAGACATTAAAAAGACAAGGACATTTTAAAAAGGTTTTGCCTAATTCTAACTCAATGAGCAGGAAACAGTTTAGCACTCTTTCTCTTCTATAATACATTAGAAATGATGCAAGAAAATAAAGATAGTCATCCTTTCAAACTTTAAAGAGCAACAAAATCAAAACATTATGCTGACCTGAACACCCTTAATTTTAAAATCAGCACTTTAGAATAAAATGAAGCCCACTTTTGGGAACAAGCCCTCCTACCTTGGTCTCAAGTTTGATGGTCTCTCCCTTTGCCAGGAAACCATTCAGTGCCACCTTCAGCTCTGCAAGATTAGCTTCATCCAGAGGCTGTTCACAGACACACAGGTTTCATTCAAAACTTTAATGAATAACAAATTCAAAAAGTTTTATGCAACCAGAAAATATTTTAATACAAAACATTTACTTTAGTAGTGATATTAACATGCGAATGCACAGATATATGTATTTGTGCATAAATGTATTACACAGCTTACCTGAGCGGTGGTGACTGAGCATGTGACCTCTCCTCTGTGGGCACTCATCATTTTGCCAAAGGCTGTGATGACATCAGGGGTCAAGGTCAAGCGGCGATTTTCTGCTAGGACATCTGTAAACAAAAATAATTGTAAATATTCATAGAAAATACACTTTCAAACCTATAAATTACTATCATAATTTTCTAAATGCAACTATCATGCATTTCAATGTTTTTCCAATGTCAAAGTCACTCTTCTACACACTTTTCACTTAATATGTGCAAACTTTTTTTTAATCACATCATAGTTCTCATTGAATCAACCTGTGTGATAGTGAAAATAAAAACTCACTGATGAGGTTGATGGTGATGGGGGAGAGTTTTGCCTTAGTCAAAGCATCAATGAAAGTCTTCTGTTTGAGACTGCGCTTGACATGAGGATTCATCACGATACTTGACAGCTTAGGATCCTTAATCAGGCTCTAGGATGTGGGAAAAAGAAAGATGAGCCAGAATTGATTGAAGCATTATGGAAAACAAGCAGAAACAAAGAGACGCAAATCCAAAGTGTAACTCACAGACACACGGCCAAGTTCCTGTTCGACCTTATCGAGGCTCTTCTGCTTGCTGGCAGCAGAGAACAGGGCAGTAGCATAACGTCCCTCCACCCCATAGACCTGGATAGGGGGCTGAACAAACATACTATGGTAAGAATACACATATACATATATATATATATATATGTATATTTATTAGTGCTGCCAAACGATTAATCGAGATTAATCGCATACAAAATAAAAGTTTTTATTTGCATAATGTGTGTATTTTGTGTATATTTATTATGTATATATAAATACACACACACACACAGTATATATTTAGAAAATATTTACATGCATTTACATGTCCATATTTATATTCATATAATTTATTATAATAAATATATAAACAACATTTTTCTGAAATATATACATGCATGTGTGTGTATTTATATATACATAAATATACACAGCACACACACATATATTATGTAAACAACAACTTTTATTTTGGATGCGATTAATTGTTTGAGAGCACTTATATATATATATATATATACACACACACACATACACTTTGGCATTATTGCATAGTATATACAGTATTAAAACTTATGGAGTTATCAGATTTAATTCTATTACACAAAACAAACTCACTGTGCATTCCATCAAAACACCATAGTTAACATCAGTACATCAAAACCACACACTAATATGGACCTCCTGTATAAGTGGTTTAAAATATCGTGCTTTAACTTAGGTATTTTAGAAGAAACTGTGGTTACCACTGGAAGTTTTGCAATGGATAGGAAACATTAGTATTTTCTCCCCTTACCATGAAAACGTTACTTTATACACTGGCATGGATGTTTTTTCTTACCTTGACAAGTTTTGCTGCTGGTCGGATCACAGAGGTGCTAAACTGACGCACCTATGGAGAGAAAAGCAGAATAACTTGCACAAAATTTTTTTTTTTTTACAAATATAACACTCTCAATGACACGACATGGTCATAAATATAAATCTATGCTCGTAATTTCAGTAGTGTCACTCAATGCATTCCAAAACATACTAAACTAAACTATATAATCACTTCTACAGATTTCAAAACGTACGGTATGTCCTACAGCATTATCTTTCAGAACTACCATAATGAGGAGCAGAGACGAATCAGGTTATTTGCTAAACGTAAATGAATCCATGTAGCGAATACAACTCAAGAGCGAGACGCTAACGAACATTATTAAATTAGTCGGCTCTTAAGTTACAAGAGCACACGGTTTGAATGATTGTAACATGTTGCGGATAAGGCACTGCCTGTCAAGGCCTCGTTCAGTTATCAGAAAAAGCGTCGATTCAACTGGTCAAATAATTGTATTTTCCAAAGATTACTTCTATTTAACTACACGAAGCCAAACAGCTCGTGGTTTTCCATACAAATACCAAGGTTTTTCAGAATGTCATACCTGTAGCCCCACTCCATGCGCTGCCATTTTCTCCTGCGACTGTGTAGGTCAAAAGCACTGCGCATGCGTGCAAGTCTGGGAAGAAATACGCAAGAGCTGCGCTCATGCATTGTGGGAAATGTGGTCAGTCATATCAGTGGAAAATTACTCCGAAAAATTACGGAATACTTAACAAATAACACGTTTTGGAAACTTATTTATAAAACTTCCACTTATTTATTTATTTATATCAACTTGAAACTTGGTTGAAACGTCTTAAATTAAAGCCTTAACCTATTGGTAATGTAGCCTAGCATTCATCTTAAATCTGGTGGCCAGTCCGAAATTAAATCAATTTAGGTTTGCCAAACCTGATATACTGGTATTACAGAAAGCTTGGAAACATGCTTAAAGATCACTGTTCTTAACCTCCAATCTTGTATTGTAAAATGATCAAGGTCATTCCTACTGACTGCAGGAATTCCTCTAGCATATCTTTATTAAATTTATATGTCTAAAAAGATTTATGTGCCCTCATTCATAAATGACATTACCTCACCTCAGTGTTATTTGGAATAACACCTTTATCTTACGTTCTGCAATTTAATTGCACTGCACTTTCTCATCTGTTTATTTTTTATGAGGACAGATGCAGCTCACCCCATGAGCAAGTAGGTCAGCTGCATATGACATCATGTCACAAAATTATCTTGATCCTTTCACCCAGATACAGATTATTGATAAAGATATACCATAAGCAATGAGCAATTGTGTATATTTTTGTGTTTTACTTCAGCTTTAACGTGTGGGTGGGCACTTCAGGTGCACCCGTGGGATGATCTTGGGAGGACCTTGCGGATCTGTTAGACTAGAATTCTATTTATTTCCTTAGCTAATTCCTAATGACTGAATGGCTATAAAAACTATTGCTATGTTGAATGAAATGGTAGCATGCATACAGTAAAACTAAGGTAAACAAACTTGGTAAATAACATTCTTAGCGAGTAGGGATGCACGATATTGGATTTTTGCTGCTATCCGATATGCCGATATTTTTCAACTCATTTTAGCCAATACCGATATATTTCCTTTTGTTTGGAAACAACACCAAGTCTCTCCTGTGCAGAAATTATAAGCAAACTATTTTTAATTTTGGTTAGTTTTTAACAAGAACTTATTTGTTAGAATTAAATAAACAATAATGAAGGTTTTTTGATAGTACAATGAAGCTTTGAAAATAACTATAAATAAACTATACATCAATCGCTGCATTTTTTCCACCGAAAGATGCAGTGTTAATCCTAACATTTTATTTTAAGATTTAACATTTGTAGATGGTCTAAAGCAAAAGAGATGTAAAAATTCTGAAAATCTTTTAGCCTATGATTTGTTTAAAAAATAAAACACATTACACATTAATGAACAAATCAGTATATATAAAATTATTTAATTTACAAGTGTCATGTTTGTGATTTTTTTTCATGTAAGCTATAGATTCTGACCTTTAAATCAAAACATACTCATTATTTTATGACATCAATTACTGCTTTATTTAATCCGAAACACAGTCTAAATGTTATTTGTGTAGGCTATTTTACTTTTAAAGGGGTCATATGGTGCGATTTCAATTTTTCCTTTCTCTTTGAAGTGTTACAAGCTCTTGGTGCATAAAGATGATCTGTAAAATTGCAAAGACTAAAGTCTCAAATCCAAAGAGATATTCTTTATAAAAGTTAAGTCAACCTAAAACGGCTCGTTCTAACACACCCCCACATGTCTACGTCACGATGTGGGAAGATTTGCATAACACCGCCCAAATGTTCACGCAAAGAAAGAAGGCGTAACTTTTATTCTCGCTGTAGTATTGTTGCTGCCGCCGCCATGTCGTGA